>NC_060953.1:38442519-38474404 GCF_022045245.1 Lucilia cuprina | reverse complement strand
AAGAAAGTCATTACTAGAGTACTTCTAAGTAATGCTGACGGGAAGTAGTAGTCATTGAAAAGTAAGTGGTTAGGGAAGTACTACCCATTACCGAGTTTTTGCTGGGATCTTATTTGGACAATCAATCTTGTTGTAAATTTTTGCAATTTAAGTCTAATAAATTCTTATTTAAAAACAATTATTATACTTATTTGTATAATATAATATTTAAATTTTACACACATTTTATATATCAAATATTTTGATTTTAATTTAAAAAAAAATTATATTTACATATTATTTAAAATGTGTCCAAACATGAAAATGATAAATATTTTTAACCTGTTAAACTAAAATATGACAAAATTTTATCGCATGTCAATAGATTGCTACACACAAATTTCAATTGCTTATATATATGATTTTTTTTTATATTTTCCGTTTCATTTAATATCCAAGTATAGGTGTTTGGCCACACGTTTACAAATATTTTGACAAATCATTGGGTTTATCAGTAATCAATAAATATTTGTGCATTGGCATTTGTGTGTTCACTGTGCATATATTTATACACATACATATTTATACATTTATAAAATGTATTGGGCATGATTAGACAAGAACGTATGCATAATAGGGTGATTCGCAAATGTTCCGTGCATTAGCCATTAGTCATAAAGACAGAGTGCTTTATGTAAAAACTTTTTTTTAGACTTATAACACAATGGTCATTTTAACCATGATGTAAGCTAGATGGCACAATTCCTTAATAATTACTGCAATGTTGCACAATTTCCGACACATATATTTTTGAAACATGTTTAACTTTATAGAAAAAATGCCATTTGTTAAGACCAGACTAGACTACACACTAAACTAGGTATCACCCTAGACTATGGAATACACTTTACACATGTCTATATACAAGACTATAGGCTGAACTATAGATCAGATTATATACCAGAATGCAAACTAGACTAGACTAAAAACTAGACTATAGACTAGACAATAGACTAGACTATAGACTAGACTATATACTAGACCATAGACTAGACTATAGACTAGACTATAGATTAGACTATAGACTAAACTATAGACTAGACTATAGACTAGACTATAGACTAGACTATAGACTAGACTATAGACTAGACTATAGACTAGACTATAGACTAGACTATAGACTAGACTATAGACTAGACTATAGACTAGACTATAGACTAGACTATAGACTAGACTATAGACTAGACTATAGACTAGACTATAGACTTTAGACTAGACTAGTCTATAGACTATACACTAGACTATAGACTAGACTAAAGACGAGAATATGGATTATACTAAACACCAGAATACAGAGATCTTTAGATCCATTGTTTAATGTAAATAATTCTGTAAATTTAATTTTTAAGCAAATCGCCATATTAATTGGTTTGTTACAAACCTCGTTATAAAATACATAATACCTTCTCTATTGAGATATAGGGTATATTTGAAAATGAGTATAAAATACTCATCTATATATAGTATAATAAATACTGCAATTTATGTAAAAATATATATATGTATATTTATAAACTATTTATGTATGTATAATGAATATTCATACAATGGGTGTATATTATATGATGATATATACATAAACTCTTTTACACATTTACTCTTTTATTTATGTATTTTTCATTTTGTTTGAAATCCTTAAAGATTTGTGTAGAATAAAGTATTTTTTTCCTAATTTTATTCTAGCAGTAGAATTCATCTTAAAAGAAAAATGCCTGCTGAGCATTTCATTTTTCTGCAGTTTTCTGTAAATAGAAAAGCGAAGTAGTTATTTAAAAGTTTCATATGGATTATTGATTATATGTTGCTCTATTTATGACATAAAAGTAAAGCATTTATTTCTTGTTACAAATATTTGGCAAAAATAAAAGAGTTCAGAGTTTAGTGTGTTATGTGTGGAATATTATTTTAGGTTTTTTCTATATTGTTATTATAATTTGTAATCTATTTATATAAATATCAATCCTTTATTTATTTAATTGTAATCGATAACCGCAAAAACTACGACACCTGATAGGATAAAATATTTATTTGAAATTTCAGGAACCGTGAAAATTGTTCCTGTAAAGTTTTTCATTTGAGCAACAGATGAAGACGATGTTTTATTTTACAGTCAATTACACATATACCAATAAATTTAAGATATATTTTTACATGTAGAGTCCACATGTTCAATCAAGAACCTGCAACACAGACCGTACACCACTAGTTACTAATAAAACTTTAAAATATTTGTATTTTATTAAAATCTGTAGAAATGACTAGGATGAATTCTATACCTCCCAGTCTTTATAATGCCAATTTTGGTATTCTTGCGAATTTCTATAATTGACTAGAATATTTTTTTTATATCCATATGATTGTTCTAATTTCAATTTCGCTTTAATGTACATTTTGAAAACAAAATATAATATATTTGGGTAAATAGTTTGGTATTTAATTATACACGGAGGGAAAAACCCGGTAGAAAAGTAGTGAAATTTTTAAAAACCCGTTGTCAGGTTTATTTACATTTAGATAATGGATTTGTCATTACAACAACGCATTGTTGTCATTTCGATTACGCTTTGTATCATTTTCACAATGCCTCGTTGTGATTTCGAAAACAAATCGTTGTTATTTCGACAACAAATTTTTGTGATTTCGGCAACGAATCGTTGTCATTTCGACAACTGAACGTTCTGTTTGACAATATAGCGATGTCACATTGTCACTTTTTTTTGCATTTAGATAATGGATTTGTCATAGCAACAACGCATTGTTGGCATTTCGATTACGCTTTGTGTCACTTTCACAATGCATCGTTGTGATTTCGACAGCCAATCGTTGTCATTTCGACAACTCAACGTTCGATTACGCTTTGTGTCATTTTGGCAATGCAGTTTTAGATTCGAAACACTTTGTTGTCAAATTGCTACCAGGCGTGTATAATTTGTAAATGTTACTTTTCTCTTTGTGTTGTTGTATAGTTAATACAGATTAATATCGTTTGAGATTTATCTACGTCGACGCTATTTACGAAGTCCCCAATGAACTTATGTAATAATAACCAAATCGAGAAAAATAACAAGCATTTTAAGGGACTTTAATTTTTTCATTTTTTAGGGCATTCTTTCATTCATAGCATTGGAGAAATAGTTCAAAATGCAATATCTTGTGACTTCTACAGTTAATAGGTTAAGATTGCCCGATTAAAATAAAACCTTTGTAAGACAGTTTATATTATTTAGTTTTTCTAAAATTGATCTTCGTCTTCTGTCATTTTGATTTGAATTTCTTTATAATTTATAGTATAATTTTGGTTACATATTTAAAACTAATATGTAGGAAATTTTACTTTTCATTCAAATGATGAATGGCATTTTTTCACTACACTCTTTCACTAAACACTATCGATGTAGGAATTTTATAAAATTTCACATAATATAAAATGATTTTTTAAGTATTTCTAAAAAATAAGTAAAAAGTATCACTTCCGTTAGAAACCATGACTTTATTCATCTAGTTGTACAACAATATATACGTACTTCGAATGCAGCATAATCCTGCAGTTTTGGGTGACTTTAATGAACTAAATTATTATAACTTTTATCTAAAAGTAATACGTAGACTTGTGATGAAACTACTTACTGGATTTAGAAAAGTTTAATACAAATGCATTTACATAAGTATGTGTGCAGTAGTTTTTTACCATTTAATGTGAAACGACGAAATCCTTTTATGTAAAAAAAAAAACTAAAAATTGAAACGTCACATGATTTCTAATGTCAACAAAAAACTGTGCTTTTATTCAAGTATACGAGATGTTTTTCAATGTATTTTATATATTTGATATTTTCTATACATTTTCGGTATTTTGTAGAAAGAAAAAGGAACTCATACGTTTGTGCTAAGTATATTTGTGGCTTTTAAGGATATTTTTTGTCAAAAACATTTTTGTCGTTTATTTTTTTGGTTTATTGTCCTTCATTTTATGACACCCCACAGATTTGTACGGTATTTTATATTTGTGCAAATGTTTTTTTTTTTCTTCATATTTCGTTTTGACAATCTTTGGGTGATTTAATATATCCTGCTTGTATTTGCTAAAATGTTAGGGAAATGTACTCAAAGGAATTAGGATGTACACATGTACATCCATTTTTTAGTCAATGTAATTGAAATGTAGCATGGAGTAGGTGTAGGATTTGAAAAATTTCTTTCCATGGAATGATGCTGATAATGATGGTACATTTGTAAACTTAAAACGTTTATGACTCAAATTGATTGCAATATTTAAAGTACATTTTCATTTCAATTATTAATGTCAATGAATGGGTTATGTTGTGCAGGTTAATTTGTCATAATTTTTGAAACAGTTGCCAGAAGCGAAATATACTGATGAAGTAAAAATTGTACTATTGTTTTTTTTATAGACTACTAATAACCTAATCCATAGATGAATTTAATATCAAGGCACATAAACAAGTTTGTAGACTTTCCAATATACACACTATCCAATTTACTTACTAATAGATTGGATAGTCCATGGACTAGTTTATAAATATATATGTGCCCACAGTTTAGCCAAAAGAATAGAGCCCTTATTATTATTTGTATATCCTACGCAACTATGATTTGTATTTCCTACAAAACTATATCAGCGTTTGTGCTGATATTTGTAACACCCAAAAATATTCGTCCTAAACTCACCTTAAAGTATACCAAATGTCCGTCTGTCATTGTGTGTCCATGTTAACCTTGTGCGCACACAGCAGGTTGCAATTTTCAAAACAATTTGTATTGACGCATATTCTTCTTTTGGCCCAAGATTGAACGCTATTGTCGAAATCGGCCCATTATTCGTCTAGCACCAATACAATCGTATCCCCTGAATAGGGGTTTTGCGATCATAATTGCGTTAAATGTTCTATAATGTCAACAAAAATCGGAAATCCTTTATATAGAACTTGAAAAAAACCCCACCGATTGTAGTAATGATCGGGCCTCATTTGACCTTAGCCTCCATACAAACATCCCTTCAGAATGAAGTTATTATAACTATCTAACAAACTAACTAACTAGGGTTCAGTTGTATGGAAACTAGGATAAATAATGGACCGATCTTAACCATTTTTAATAAGCTTTCTCCCCTACAATGTTTAAATGGACGGAGTGACAGACATAGCTAAATCGAAACTCAGAAAATGATTCTGAGCCGACTGGTATACTTTAAGGTGGGTATAGGACCAATATTATTGTGCATTGCAAACATCAGTACAAACACTAAATACCCTACCCACTAATGTGGTGTAGGTTATAAAAAACGAAAACCTTAGATCAAATTGGGCGTTTGTAAGATTGAGCAGCGATGAATTCGACCTCCGATTTTCTGGGATTTGAGATATCGTGGCATAAAATTTGAGAAAACTTCATTTATTTTTGTCCGTTTTTAGAACTTTATATCTGCTCTAAGACGACTTAATTTGAAAATTGTTGTACTCTGTATTAAAGCTACATTCTCTTTTTCATCTTTGAAGTATCTTCACATGAAGCCTGACATGACATTTTCACATCGAAACAAAACTGATATCTGATTCAACTGCGATGTCTGGCCGTCCGTTAACTTCAACAAATTTTAAAACTATACAAGATTTTGTTAACGTAAAAGCGAAATATACGAAAATTTAAAATGAAGAAAATTTTTGAATGTGTCAAAGAGGAATAAATTTGTCTCCCAAATGTTATATCGTTTTACACTTGAGGTTACTGTATCTCAAATATCAGATATAAATTATAATTTCAGATTCAGCGGTACTAAATGCTTGGGCCTGTGGGTTTGAAATATCGACCTGAGTTATTATCCATTGAATATTGCTAAATAAAACATTCTCACATACAAAGAAATAATCAATAAACAAGTCCCATATAATACTAGTACGGTAACTAGTCAATATACTATAACTAATCTATAGATAGCCAGGATGAACTTATAAGACAAAATAAAAAACTGAGTATTTATATATAGGGCAGAAGGGGGATCATATGCCAAAGGGGCACATCTGCCAATAGTGAATAACTTGAAAACTGAGTAATCGATTTTATCGCATTATCAAATTTTGTTTTCTTTAATCGATTATCTATCATCCCTGAAAATTTGAAACATTAACTTTACATATGATGGGAGGCAGACATGATTAATTGTTTTTCAAAGGGCTTTGAAAATATTTCACTATGTGAACTTTTTGTGCTAACTTTTTTAATTTTTGTGATAGAATAAATATATTGGTCAGTATTAGAACATCAATAATAGTTTAAATAATTTGAAGCCCGAAAAAAATTGAAACTTAACCCCAGAACTGCCCGTGGGGCATATGCGCCAAATATATGTAATGCTTGTGATGTAGAAAAAAATTTAGTTAAAATATAGAAAAAATCAGTTATAATATGTTTTAATTTTTTTTTTGTTAAGTTTTGTGAAATAAACAATAAATTTAACTTTGTTTAATAAATTAAAGTATAAAACAGCAAAATAAGTTTTTAGTTTTGTAATTTTTTCTTTTATTTTACTAATCGCAAATCTGTCCCATCCCCTTGGCGCATTTACCCCATGGATGGGGCGGTATCGCCGTATTTGTTCAGTGCGGAAAAGTTAAAAAAATATGTATATGAGGATGACTTAGGAAATACTAAAAGGAATAAAACTAAAGCCGACATATCTAAGTATTCGAACCAAGAAAAAATTAAGAATATGTATTGTGGTTTTAATTTGAGGCTTCTTCAAGTGGCTATGGTCCCCCTTCTAGCCTACTTTCCATGTTGTATGTAGCAAACTTTTGAACAAAGTCCACAATTTGTCATTATAATATAGATAATATAATGACAAAAAAATAAATTAATATCATAGAATTAATAAACGAATGTTTAATTAAATCACGTTTCAATGAATTTGAATAGACAACTTTTTGTATAAATTATTATGAAAATCAAAAACTAATGGTTCTTTTGAGCAATAAATTTCTTAAGAAATTAGTATAAAATAAATATTCATTGAAATGTATTTAACATATAGAATAAACAAATTATTAAGTAATTGTATGAAACGATATTTACCAGACTATTACTATATAAATTTTATTGAGAAATGTTTACCTTAAATATTTACAATAAATTGCATTTCAAAAAAAAAAAAAAAAAATTAAATGAAGCAGAAATAGAAACTGTTTACATAGCTTACCGTCTGTCATCATTAGCAACAACAGCACTACCATTTACATTGAAGATTAAGCTAAATGAAGCATAATTTGCAATTTGGTTTAATTGTTTACAATACCATTGCCACAATTTTTGAACAAAAAAGCGGAGGGGGGAAAAACACTAAACAACAACGACATACAAAAATAGCCACAGGGCTACAAACATAGATAGCTCCAATACACGTACATATAGATAAATGAACAATATTCAAACAAAAGCTTTGATTTTTGAAACTTTTAATAAACAATTTTACCTGATTCTACATAGATTATGTATTTTGGTATTTGTTTATGTAAAATTTACATTAGCATTGCCACATACATACATAGATTTGTATGTGTATGTATATGAGGTTTTTGCACTTCATATAATTACAAACGACTTATTTAAAATAATTTGCTTTTCAACCTACACATATAGACGTTTGAACGTACTACGTACGCTAGAATACATAAAATAAATTGAAATTTATTTTTAGTTAACACTGAAAGGAAAATATGTTGCAATAAAAATGATAAGATATATCGATTAGTGGATATTGCACTAAATGGCTATGAATACAGAATCATTAATCAAATGCTGCAATTTGTTGTTTGTAATTATTTGCAGAGGAATACTATTTACTAGCTACATACATATACCCAGTGTTTAAATAGATGTCAAACTTTTTCTGCAAAATTTAAGAATTTAAGTTCTTATACATCTTCTCAGATAAATGATTTGTATACACTAGGTAAAAAAATAGGTGCATATTGTTTTTCTACCCTACACCACTTTAGTTTGTAACATACAATAATATTTGTCCTATACCCACCTTAAAGTATACCAATCGGCTTAGTATCGTTTTCTGAGTCGATTAAGCTATGACTATCCGTCCGTCCGTCTGGCTGGCTGTCCATGTAAACATAGTGCGCAAAGTACAGGACCAATTTCAAGATAATTGGATGAAAATTGGCACGCACGTTTTATTTGGACTAAACCTATTAAAAATAGTTAAAATCGGTCTATAAGAACCTAAATATCTTTGACAAATTTTAAGAGGATCGGTTCATAATTGACACTACTCCCTTATAAGGTCCCTTTAGAAAATGACTAAAAAGGTACTCGTAAAAAAGGAACCTCTGTGTAAAAATGTATGTTTCTAGATTAAATTTTGTGTTTTATCTTCATATTAGAGAACACACAAAAAGTACCATTTGAAGAACGAAAAAGTAGTAAAAAGTCACCTCTTATGGATTCTTATTAGTCATATTAAATTTGTTGAAGAAAATAAAAAAATAAAGCATTTAATTTGTTCTTTAACCATATTGTGGAATACTTTTACGTATTATTAACCAAAAAAAAAAAAAAAGATTTTCCATAAGAGGGCTCATAGAGGAGTAAGGGTAAAATGGACATATCCTTATAAATTTTGGTAGATGAATTTAGGTCTAGTTTAGAATTATTTATGTAGATTTTTATTGTTTTATTAGAAATTATTAGTGAATTTTGACCTTCAAGACATTTTCTGAATGGGAGTTTGTATGGGGGCTAGGGTTAAATGAGGGCCGATCACTATAAAAATTAGTAGTGTTATTTATCTTTCAATAAAACTAAGTATTGCAGATTTTTGTTAACATAATAGAACATTTAACGTAATTATGAGCCTAAAGGCCGATGTGGGGGTACGGTTGTATGGGGGCTAGGCGAAATAATGAACCGATTTCAACCATTTTCAATGGCGTTTGTCCTTGAACCAAAAAAATAATATGTGCCAAATTTTATCAAATTATCTTAAAAATTGCACAATGTTTACATGGCCACACAGTCAGACAGACGGACATAGCTAAATCGACTCTAAAAGTAATTCTGAGCCGATTAGTATACTTTGAGATGGATCTAGAACCAATATTCTTGGGTGTTACAAACATCAGCACAAACGCATAATACCCTCTCCACTATAGTGGTGTAGGTTATAAAAAGTACTAAACACTTCCCTTTTGTAGATTAATTATTTAATCAGAGTAATGTAGATTTAATATCGTTGCTTCTACATAATTATTATTACATATTCAAAAAGATACAATTTGAATGATGATATAGAGGATTATTAAGTTCATAAAATATTCCGTGTTTAAATCACAGATATAACTCAAAGGATTAATTCTGCATGCATTTGTCCCTGACAGTTTACTCGATTTTATCTTATAATTTTGTGCGAGTAAATAAACTATTTTCAAAATTTTTTAAAAATTGGCTAAATAAATTTGAATAAAATTAAATTTTCCTTTTTATCTCTTCTTGCTATTTTTTTCCCAAAGAAAAAGCAAATATTTTGTTTAAATAAACATTACAGAGTTAGCACGTAATCGAAATACGTCATTAAGTCGCAAAAAGTTTTATAAATGTGCTATAAAAAATATCAAAATTACAGTTTTCTCCCTTTTACATCCAAATGGACACCGACACTCAAAATTAGACACGAACCGGATGATATATGTCACAGGATCACGAAATGAAAAACTAAAAATGCATACTTTTTTTCATAAATTTATAGCATCAGACGTATATCACCCGGTTCTTGTCTAACGAATTTGTTCTAATTTTGTCGGACGGTGTAATGGAAACGTAAGATAAAATTAACTTTTGAGGAGTTTTAAGACTAAAAATTGTGTCAGCAAAAATTAAATATTACGTATACGCCACTTATCCACTTGTTTATCATAACATCAGATGTTAAATATATTCTTCTTAATTTTACATTTAACAAGTATATACATTAATTAAATTTGAAGAAATACACCAAGGCCTATATCGGGCTTGTTATGAGCTTCTTTAGCAGTTCCTCAGATAGAAATCAATTTTATCACTTCCGGAGGCTATTTATATAAAAAATATCATTTCTATTTGTAAATATTTTTTTAATGAAATTTTATTTTATTTTAGATTTATATATCTATTTTAATAGTTGTCAAAATAACAAACAATTTCAATATTTAGACAATATCCTTTCTTTTAGTGTATTTCTTTATGATTATTTAAATGTAATGAATGTTTGCCTAATGATAACTGCTGACTAAGTACATACAATATACATTGTATTTATATTAATTTTTGTTAGTATTAGGATAGCTCCAAAATAAAATTATCCTTTAAAATCAATCCTTGAACAATTGGAAGCTAAGTAGACTAATTATTTTTGCTACCACCCACCTAATAAGATAAATATTTGTTACATGTGTATTTTTCTATTTTTGCCTTTTGTTTATGTTTATACGTGTGTAAGTTTATAAAATTTATAATTATAGGTTTCATTTAGAGGCTCCACAATTATGCCGCATATTGTAAATGTTTGTGGCTTTTGTTTCTATAATTTAATTTTACATTTAAAAAAACACTAATACACAAATGTATATATTCTTTACATATTCAATATTGCAGACGGCATGTGTATGTAATTTTTTTGTAATTTATACGTGATTTAATTTGTTTTCAATTGATTTTTAGCATAGATTTTAAAGAGGATTTTCGTTTGCACAAAGTATGTGTGTAATGGATTTTTAAATGATGATTAAACAAAAAAATGTATAACCTTGGGTCGATAATATACTCAGTAGTTAGACCCATAGCCTTGTTTGTCTAATTTATTGTCTGGAATATATTTAAATCAATCGTGTCCTAATGAGTTGACTGGAATATTGCTTATGAAAAGGTCAAACCTTCCAAAATCTATCAAGGAGTTTTATATCAAAAAACACTTTTAAGTATCATATTGCTTAATAAAATAAATTATTAACAAGTGGAGATGTAATATTCGGCTGTGCGTAAAAAATACTTCCATATAAACATCAGGGTGATATTTGAAATATGACTTAAGTCAATTATGGTACGAAGTCTTTTGAATATTTTTGTTTAATTTTTAAATCGTGAGCGTATGAGTAATATTTTGAATATGCGTTAATTATGAACCGATTCTCATACAATTTTGTACATAGATTTTATTTTGAAAAGAACTTATTTATGTCACATTTCATAGCAATATTCGTATTTTTAAATAAGGAAAACTCGCATTTTAATAACCACAACAATTTTGAAAATTACTATAAAAGGTTCTCTTTAGGACCTTATATCGAGGATAGGGTTATTTTGTAGTATATCAAAGTTAAAAAGTTTTTGGTTATGGTGAATGAATGTCGAAGTGCTTTACCTGAGTACCTGGTATGATGGCCTACCCCACGGCGTTCTCTTTCATCCACTGGGTAGACTTGAACAACGGTCTACCAACGCCTCTAAAGCCATCAATGAAGAACTCAGGGTGCAATTTTTGTAAATGGATTGGGCCGGTCCATGTACAAGCACTTTGTTGAAGTACTCGAGCTATCTAATCTCTGACCATTGCTGCCCCGTTGCATAACTTCCGATATGTAAAACATAACTTCCGTTTATAACCACGCAGATGTGATATCCTCTGTTGATTACGCAACAGCACCTAAAGACGTATTTGGTAGTCCGAAATACCCAACAAATGGATCAGGATCCCTGTTTTATGAACCGATAATGTGACAAAGGAAATAGGAATTCCAAAGTCAATAAATTTCAATAATTGACATGACAAATAGTCACTTGGAATGTATCAATATATCCTATTGAGATGGCAACTTCCCCGAAGCGAAAAAGGCACACTACCCAATCCATCGCATCAGTTCCATTCTCATGATTATAAAGATCAATCTACGGGATGACAGGCAACCATTGAATACTAACCTGACAATTCCCCAGCATATGCCGGTGTCCCATAACGCGATCGGCGACCCAAAATCGATCGGGTTGAGGTATCCAGGATATGCCGCTTTGTACACAGATCTGTTCGAAGAGAGAATTATCCAACAAATTAGGTATAGGATATATCAGACCTTAAACCAACATTCTCTCCCCGCGAATTTGGAGCCACTACATGGATCCCGAAAGAACCTCAACTAACCGACAAGCCAGGACATAGTCCTGCGGGTAACTGACCACCCGTAGAACCAGGTTATGCGGTGCTCTGGTTTGACCTCTTTTAATCTAAACAAGGACTAAGCCAGGTAGTAGACTGTATCAATTTATAGTCCCGGCCAGACTGAGGTATTGGAAACACTTCTTTTCCCCGGGATTGCAAAGATACCAAGGTGGAGGCTTCACCAAGGTAACATGCCCCCGGGGGGATGGTTATAATGAATAAATTATATATTTCGGCATCTGAATTACAAAAGCCAGTTAACTCATTTCCACAACACATTCGTAGTTCATTTTGGCTGTTCTCGGCCATCTGGTTTTTTGTGCCCTACACCACTTAAGTGGGGAAGGTATAATGAGTTTTGCTGACGTTTGTTACATTTTTGTAAATTTTCAAGATAATTTGTTGTTTACTTTGACCCGTGGACGGAATCTATTGAAAATTGTTAAAATCAGTTCAATATTTCACCTATCTACAAATGTACTATACGAAAAGAGCTTTTAAGGTTATATTTGTCATTGTGTCCATGGACGCTAGGATAATTTCAAAAATGTGCAAAATTACATAAAATCCATGGATTCTATTTATTAAAAAACATACAACATAATTTTAAGCAACACTTTTCGGAATAAGAGTATTTCTTTCCTAATTGGTAAATTTTCGAAAACATTTTTATACTCTACACCACTTTAGTGGGGAGGATATATTGGGTTTGTGCTGATATTTGTAACATACAAAAATATTCGTCCTATACCTACCCTAAAGTATACCAAACGGCTTACAATCATTTTCTGAGTCGATTAAGCTATGTCCGTCCGTCTGTCTGTCTGTCTGTCTGGCTGTCCATGTAAACCTTGTGCGCAATTTGCAGGCCGCAATTTTGAAGATAATTGGATGAAATTTGGTACACAGGCTTCTTTTGTCTCAAGGAAGAAGCCTATTGAATGAAATGGTTAAAATCGGTCCATTATTACGACTAGCCCCATACAACTGTACCCCTCAAATAGGGCCTTTGGACTCATAATTAAGTTAAATGTTCTATTATGTCAACAAAAGTCGATAAAACTTGGTTTTGTATAATTTTAAATGATACTACCGATTTTTGTAACGATCGGGCTTCATTTGACCCTAGCCCCCATACAAACTCCCGTTCAGAAAATGACTTAAAGGTCAAAATTCACTTACAAACACAAATAACACTTTTAAATTCTACATAAATAACTTCGAAGTAGACTTAACTTCCTTAATTAGTTAGTAAGTTAGTTAGTTAGTTAGTTAGTTAGTTAGTTAGTTAGTTAGTTAGTTAGTGAGTTAGTTAGTTAGTTAGTTAGTTAGTTAGTTAGTTAGTTAGTTAGTTAGTTAGTTAGTTAGTTAGTTAGTTAGTTAGTTAGTTAGTTAGTTTGTTAGTTAGTTAGTTATTTAGTTAGTTATTTAGTTAGTTATTTAGTTAGTTAGTTAGTTAGTTAGTTAGTTAGTTAGTTAGTTAGTTAGTTAGTTAGTTAGTTAGTTAGTTAGTTAGTTAGTTATTAGGTAGGTTTTTAGGTAGTTACGTTCTTACGGTTCTTGACGTATTCCCTACACAACATCGTTGGAAGCATTTCACTTTTAAGGTTACTATGGAGACTCTTCAATGCTTCCTTTTTACTGAGCATTCTTGCTTCATCATATTTGAAAATATTCCACCATAATTGTATCTATACTAGCAAGTACTTACTATTTCTTAAATACTTCCTCCCAAAAAAACACAAAAAGTCGAATCTATATTTCCTTCAAGATTTATCTATTGTATACTACCAAACCTTTACAATAAACTCAAATACATTTATTTTATAAACAATTAATATTAAGTAAGATAATAATTAAATTAAATGTTACTTTTCAATATACATATGTACATTAATTCGTACATAGTCTTCTTGCCGTTTGCCAACAACTTCCAACAAATTTAAGACTCAAATCACATTTTCTACTGTTTGTATCTTATTTGTAAGTTTGTGTTTGTGATCTTCATATCCTTGGGCTCTTCAAATGTCTGGCACGTAATTTACTTATCAAAATAAGATTTTATTACATTTTACAAATGATGGGATTTTCTAATATTTGTTAGCGTTTACAAACAACTATGTTTATTTGTATAACTGACTGACTAACTGACTGACTGTATGTCTGACGTTTCAGTTCTGTTTATGAGGGTAATATTCATAATTACTTTTTCGTTGAGGGATTTCGTAAAATAACTAAAACTACAATCCAATACATACATACATGTATGTACATATATTTATGTAAAGATATGTCGAAAAAGAACATATGAGAACAATGCCAAATCTGTTATGGGCAATATATAGAATTAGAAAACCCCGGCAAATGTCAAGTTAACATAAATAGAATTTAGTTTTTTTTCTCCAGTTTGGCATAAATTTGTTATAAAAAGTTAATTTATGCCCATTTGCAGAGTAATTTTTCAAAATAAGCAAAAAATTGGTAAGAATTTTTTAAGGGAATACTAAGCTTAACAGCTAATGGGCGGTAGAAACTATAACCAAAATTATATCTAGTAAAGAGATTATTTATAAGTTAAAAAAATAAATTTAAATTTATATTAAATATACATTATTTATGTTTGAATTTCCTACTTAATTTGCTTCTACTTAAGCATTTAAACAAATATTTAATATTTATATTTGTATAACAATAGAAATGATTATGCAAAATAACACAACCTGTAATATTGTCTACTTAGTGCAACCTAGTTTCAGAAGGAAACACTTGTCAGAAATGATAAATATTGTCAACTTTATTTTTACTCCATAAGAAAATTTGTTCTTTGTGTTTGTTGATATGGCATTATTTTTCAAGATTTTAATTTAAAAATTTATTTCTGCTAATTTAATAAATATTAGTATAGTTTTTTTTTATTGTGATAAAATTACTAAGGAAATGAGTAAACTGTACCATTAAATGCTACATATTTGTTCGTCAAACAATTTTGGATAAAAAATTTAGATAAGAAAGGATTATCGGAACTCTTTATAAATTCATTGATTGATATAACATGTTTTTTTAATCAGCATTTTTTCATAAATATTTTTCGATAGTTAAAAAGAAATGAGGTCGACAGCAGTTGATCGTATTGGGACCAAAGCATAAAGGTTTTATAATTTGAAATAAATGTGCTAAGAGAAAGGGAATTCAATAAAGTTCATCTGATGAATAAAAAACTGAAGGTGAAAGTTACTTACTATATGAATATAACACCAGCACATACAATCGACTCTAATTTCGCAACTGGTTTATCGGGTACAACAGATAAACTGATATTAGACATATGGGAATATATGCAAGAGCTTAACAAGAGTTAAGCTCTTGATAGAGTACTCTTTAAAGCCAAAGGATTTTGTGGTATTTTTACGGAACTTTTGCAGATGACGGTGGGAATGGTTTACGTACATACAGAAATGTGTCAAAGATGTATGAAGCGTATATCACAACTTTAAAAGTAGTACTAGTCATTTTTTACATTCTGTGGAAGTGATGTTTAGTGACTTCCGAAGAAGGTAAAATAATTCTATTTTTCTATGCTGAAGATATATATTTTGTTCTTACTTTTTTGTGAGATAACAAATTTTACCACACCAATATTGGGATATTATGCGTTTCTGCTGATGTTTGTAACGCATTAAAATATTAGTACTATACTCAACTTAAAGTATACCGATCTGAGTCGATTTAATGATGCCCGTCCGTAGAACCGTCCGTGTGACTTGGCCATGTAAATGTTGTTATCAAAGTACAGGTCGCATTTTCAAGATAATTTGATGAAATTTGGAATACACGTTTTTTTTATGACACTATTGAAAATTGGTAGAATCGGTCCATTATTTCACATAGCCCCCATACATCTGAACCCCCGAAAAGGGCTTTTGAACTCAAAATTATATAAATGTATCTCGAGGAAATGTATCTCGAGGAAAGTTTGCACAACTAAGTTTTATACAAGCATTGAAGACGTTGACGAATTCCGAAATGATTGAACTTAGCCACTACACAAAGCCTCTTTCAGAAAGTGACTTAAATATCCGCACGCAGAGAAAAAACATGGTTCGGTATGGTTAGGACAACTATTCTATGTTTTTTGTAACAATATTTTGTTTTCATAACCAAACAATTGTTATTTTTATTGAACTTCATCAATATTTTAGTTACTGAAAACATTTATATGTTTATGACAATTATAAATTTGAGAATTATTCTCTCAAAAAAAAATTATTTTTACAACAAATAAATAATTTTATTAATGTAAACATATTATATTATTTAGAACCATTTAAACTATCAAATAACCATTAAATGGTAGGATTTTTCACGTTTATCCATATAATGTTTAAGACATAAGTAAAATACGTTTACTATTAAAAATATTTTGGTATCGCCATTTTTATATCAGTTGTATGGTTTATCCGTACTAGATCGTATTAAATAAATTGTTAAACAAACGTAGTGTTAAAATAATTGTGAAAAATAAATAATATCTAAAAATATAATAGGAAACAATAGAAATATAAAATACATAAAATAGGGTACATAAAAAATTAATAATTTAAAAAAATTATATTGTGTTTATATTGGCATGAAAGTGTGGATATATATTTTTTATGGGAATACCAGTGCTTGGAAGTTTTGTGTTTGTTAAAAAAAAATAACAAATTAAAAATAACATTTTACACCAAGCACATTAGATTAAACATATTATGTTTAATATGTAACATAATATGGTTACTTGAAGACATGTGACTACTTGTAACCATAATAACGTTACTTGAAATAATAATATGATCACTTGAAGCCATTATATGATTACATGAAACCATAATAAGGTTGCTTGAAACTACATGATATGATGCTACAACATCACATTATGATTAATAAAACTAAATTATGATGAAATATTCGGACTTTATTTAATCATAATATGATAGGTTATTATACTAATAATGATCATAATATGATATTTCTTGATAGTAAAAATGATCATAATATGTTTTAACTTTAACAATAATTCTAACCATAATATGTTGCTCTTAGATTATGGTTACCACAACTATATTTTTTCTTTAAGTGCGCAATTCATTTATTAGCACTTTTATTGCAAATATATTTAGCACAGGCAAATATTGTATATATTATATAAATATCATATAAATACAAATCTATCCAGCCCATTTTATCGGTATCGGTTCACATTTGCTTATATCCCCCATATAAAGCCTCTTTTATAAAATAAGTTTTTCGCCAATGAATTGCTTAAATAAATCGGAATCAAGGTAATTTTCATGATATATTCATTACTGGTGGTTGGCCAAGTCCGCCTATACTTTCTTATAATTTCACTTCCGACTAACTTCCAAAAAAGAGCTTAAAAATTACGTCTTGAGAATGACTACAGAAGTAGTGAATTTGGAATTTAATATGAAGGACAACCCTACTATGACAAGCCTAAGTTAAAGTCATTACTTCTTCAGGTCTTTTTCAGTACTTCCATGGAGTAAATGCTTCTTTTTCAATTCTTTGGAAGTTCTTTTTTTCGCTGGGTATGTATGTATGTATGTATGTATGTATGTATGTATGTATGTATGTATGTATGTATGTATGTATGTATGTATGTATGTATGTATGTATGTATGTATGTATGTATGTATGTTTGTATGTATGTATGTATGTCTTTATGTATGTTTGTATGTCTGTATGCAGGTCATACATTTTGGGATTTCATTTTATTCCTTATTAATAAAACTCATTTTTAAACAAAACTTATTAAAATCCCGAGGGTAATAACAACACGCTTTCATGTCATACCTTTTCTTGAGGACAGGCATCAAACGAAGCCGTATCACCCTAATGTCAGAAATTACAATTTGTTTTGTCGTAAGTAAGACATTTGGCCACACATCATGTTGTGTCGACGTTATGACGGCCTTTTTCTACTCATTTGTTAAAGGTTTCAGCAAAGGATTCTGTGTCACTTAGATAACAAATACACTGGCATTTTGTATATGTAAACATATACATTTTTGAAAAGCCCAGCTGTTCATGGTGACTAGTCCGAGCTAGATTTATTAAAAACAATTAGAAATATGCTACTTAAAAATACTTAAAGGATGACTGATTTCTTTCGGTATAAGTAAAAGTTTATGTTATCGTTGGAAATGGTGTAACATTTAGGCATATATAAAGCCATCCATCTATTTCGCAAAACTTCTAGTATGTGGGCCATTAAATGACATTCCTTGCTTTATGTAGATGTTGCCTATTTGCTTCTGTTTACAGACGCCAATTGACATTTACATACCAGACTGTTTAATTATTCATTTTGATTTGTTGATAATTGGAATGTTAAATTGTGTTATTTTTTTACTTTTTGCTATTCTTGTTTATGTTTGTTTTGTCTTATTTGAAATATTATATAAAACATAGAGGGATTCCAAATTTAAGGACTTAAAAATAATTGTTTGAAGTATATGTAACAGTAGTTCTACAAAAAAAATTTATTGAAGATTTTCTACAAAAATATAATTTATTAAATTTTTTTTTTGAAATAGAAAATTTTATGAAAGTTTTCTATAAATAGAAAATTTGATGAAAATAATATATACAAAATTTTATAAATAAAGAAAATTATTAAAATTTTTATAAAAATAAAATTTTATGAAAATTTCCTGTAAAATAAAAATTAGATGAAAATTTTTGATGAAAAAAAAAATTATGAAAATTTTCAATAAAAGGAAAATTTTATGAAATTTTATATAAAAAGAATATTTAAGGAAAATTTTTTATAAAAGCAAAATTTAAAGAAAACTTTTAAAACTTTTTGTAAGAAGGAAATTTTTAGAAAATTTTCTTTATAAATAAAATTTATAAAATAATTTCTAAAAAGTGAAATTTAATTATAATTTATTTAAATTTTTTGAAAAAAAAAAAACAAAAAATATGGAAAATTTTTTGAAGAAACAAAAAATATGGAAAATTTTTTGAAAAAAGAAAATTAAATAAATTTTTTTTAAAAAGAACATTTTATGAAAATTTTTTATAAAAAGAAAATTTAAGTAAAATTTTTTATTTAAGGAACTTTAATGGAAAATTGTCTATAAAAAGAAAATTAATTGGACATTTTCTATAAAAGAAAATGTTCAAAATTGTTCTATAAAAAGAAAATTCAATTCTATGTAAATAGAATTAAAAAAAAATTCTTTAAAAAAGAAATTCAAAGATAATTAATTTAAAATTTTTTATAAAAAGAAAATTTATGGAAAATTTTCTATAAAAAGAAAATTTATGGAAAATTTTCTATAAAAATAAAATTTAGGGAAAATTTTCTACAAAAAGAAAATTTATGGAAAATTTTCTATGAAAAGAAAATTTATGGAAAATTTTATATAAAAAGAAAATTTATGGAAAATTTTATATAAAAAAAGGAAATTTATTGAAAAATTTTGAAAAATTTTCTATAAAATTTTCTATAAAAAGAAAATTTATGGAAAATTTTCTATAAAAAGAAAATTTATGGAAAATTTTCTATAAAAAGAAAATTTATGGAAAATTTTCTATAAAAAGAAAATTTATGGAAAATTTTCTATAAAATGAAAATTTTTGAAAAATTATCTATAAAATGAAAATTTTTGAAAAATTTTCTATAAAATGAAAATTTTTGAAAAATTTTCTATAAAATGAAAATTTTGGAAAAAT
Source organism: Lucilia cuprina (assembly GCF_022045245.1). Lineage (NCBI taxonomy): Eukaryota > Metazoa > Arthropoda > Insecta > Diptera > Calliphoridae > Lucilia > Lucilia cuprina. Next base: position 38,454,414 of record NC_060953.1, on the reverse strand, counting down.
TTTCTATAAAATAAAAATTTTTGAAAAATTTTCTATAAAATGAAAATTTTTGAAAAATTTTCTATTAAAAGAAAATTCACATAAAATTTTCTATACAAATAAAATTTTTCAAAAATTTTCTATAAAAATGAAATTTCCCGAAAATTTTGCAAAAACCATTTTAAAAAAGTATTTTAATTAAAACCTCCCTAATATTTTAACTCCCCTGTCTGTAGGCATTTTTTTTGTAAATATAGAATTCATGTTTTTTATATGATTTTTTCGCATAAATTTTAACTTGCAACAAAATTTAGATTTATGTACCTTTTGAGGCGTTATTGTTGTTTTTGTTTATTTTGAAAAATTCATTTATATGACCAAATTCAATTAACATTTAGACCTTTTTTTGTTGTTGTTGTTGTTGAGATAATTGATGATTTGTGATTGTATTTTTGGACATAGAAAATAATTAAATTTTCTTAATTTGTTCTTGTTTTATACACAAAAATCTAGTTGATTGGAAAAATATGTTTTTATGTACATATTTTGTAATTTTGTTTTAATTAATTTAGTTCTAAAAGGATTTTTATGGCTAATTGTAAGAGAATTATGTCAGATAAGGTTGAAATGATGTTTTGTGAAGTGAAATTAATTGAAATGATTTGTTTGTTAAATTACAAGAAAATGGATTTTAAAATGACTTTAATGAATTGTCTTTGATTTGAAATAATGTTTAAATGAAGTCAGGTTATTACATAATTAATTCTAGTTTTATTAGTTTTATTTTGCTTCAAAATTTAGCCAGTAATAGACACTTTTATCTGTAAAGAAGCAGGTCTAAATTTGAACAGAATTTAGACCAATTTCATATCTCGTTTCTGTACAGAATAATAACAGTAGTGATATCAGTAAAATGACTATATATATGTTATATGACTATATATGTTATATGACTATATTTATGTTAAGAATAAGGGTCAGTAACGAACCTTGCAGACTTGTAAGACTTTGACAATTACTTGTCTAGATTCTTTACAGACCTTCACTATATTGCATTTCAATTTAATGTACACATGTACATTTAATATAAATCTCTTAAATTTTAAATTAAATTTTGCGAAATAAATCTACTTTAATTTAAACTTCAGAGTAAAATAAACTGAAAAATTCATATAAATTCATTCATTCATTCATTACATTCATATACACAAACATGCTAACAATTTAAGGGATTTTCTTTCTTTTTTTTTACTTTTTGTTCTTTCAGCAACAGTAAAAATAACAACAGCAACATCATCATGCAACACTGGACAAATATAGATTAAATAATTGTTATTTTTTATTTTGTATGTACGACATAGTGTGCGTGTGTGCATATGTGTACAATTGTTGAAAGCAAACTTCGCACACAGCAGTAGCATCAACAGCAGCAATTGTTTGTAATGAATGTAGAAAGTGGAAATGTCTGACTCGACTGACTGGACCATGTTGAATGGCAATTTACTTTTTTATTACATTTTTTTTTGTTTTCTATTGTTTTTTTTTTGTGGAATCTTCTCATGATTCCTTTGATTGTGTGGCTACGATGCTGCCTTTACTATGCTTTTATATTGTCAAACAATAACAAAAATATTTTTTGAAAACTTTTTTACACTCCATTTACATTTAATTGCAAATGGTCTAACTTAAGTATGATTATACGAATATGTATCTCTGTCTTAAATTCGTTTTTTCTATTTCTAATAGAATGAAAATTTCTTATGTGTTTACAATGTAATTGCTATTTTTAAGGTGTATGTAGTTGTACTTAATACATACATGTAATAAATACATTTCATTTAAAAAAAAATTATAAAACTTTGGTAATGATTTTAAAAATACACCTGAATTTTTATACCCTACAATGTATGTGCGTTTCTGGTGATGACTGTACGGACATGATATTAGACCTACACCCATACGGAAGTGTAACGATCGTCTCAGAACCACTGACTCTACTACCAACTAACAAACAAAAAAACTAACTAACTACCTAACTAACTAACTAACTAACTAACTAACTAGCTAGCTAGTAAGCTAGTTAGCTAACTAACTAACTAACTAACTAACTAACTAACTAACTAATTAACTAACTTACTAACTAACTAACTAACTAACTAACTAACTAACTAACTAACTTACTAACTAACTAACTAACTAACTAACTAAATAACTAGCTAACTAACTAACTAACTAGCTAACTAACTAACTAACTAACTAACTAACTAACTAACTAACTAACTAACTAACTTACTAACTAACTAACTAACTAACTAACTAACTTACTAACTAACTAACTAACTAACTAACTAACTAACTAACTAACTAACTAACTAACTAACTAACTAACTAGCTAACTAACTAACTAACTAACTAACTAACTAACTAACTAACTAACTAACTAACTAACTGACTAACTAACTAAATAACTAACTAACTAACTAACTAACTAACTAACTAACTAACTAACTAACTAACTAACTAACTAACTAATTAATTAATTAACTAAATAACTAAATAACTAAATAACTAAATAACTAAATAACTAAATAACTAAATAACTAAATAACTAAATTACTAAATAACTAAATAACTAAATAACTAAATAACTAAATAAATATATAACTAAATAACTAATTACCTAATTAACCCGACATTGGGTCTTGAAATAATGAAACGGTGGATAGATCCTAGGGGTGAACATGGTGAGAGCTAGTCTAAATGGACACACAGTATTACGGACTAAACTATACAAAATTAATACAAAAGTGTTACTCTTTTGGTCGAAATTGGATCTATGTATCTTGGGTGTGATATTATTCCGGATAAAATGCATATTATGCCAACCTAACCTTAATAACTAATAAGAGACTTTATCTGAAAGCCGGCATATTTATATGAACTATGATGTCCTTATGAGTCCTTATAGAAAAACTGAACACTAAAAAATGCTGGCCTTTGCCTTAGGTTCGCATAATTTAGTTTATAGTCTAATATTTTACTTAGTTTTTGAAACGAACTGCTAAATAGTCTATGGACATCTCTTTTGAATAGACTTCTGCTGTTTTGTCACTTTATGGACAAAAACATTTTAATGAACATCTATCTAATTACTGTGTATATAAATCCATTGTATATTGACTACATTATGAACTTAACTAAAGATTTATCCAAAGTTTATAAAATTTCTCCTTTTCAAAATATTTATGAATAAGTCCCATGCACTACAGTAAATTCTTAAATTCTTAAAGATTTTTATTGATTTTTTCCAACAGTAATAAGTAGAAAACATAAAATAATCCCCTTTTTATATTTTTGGGCCAAACGCACTCAATCTTAGACATTTTAATAATAAGACTATAAATAATTTATTTTAATAATACTTAAATAATAAAAGAATAATAACTTATATATGATGAGGAAGCCTTTAATAAAAATAAGTCTTTAGAAAAATATTTTCATATAAGTTTATATCATTTTTTATTACTTATTCGTTAAGTGAAATGAGAAAGTTATTTATTTAATTTATGCAACTATGTACTATAGTTGGTCAAATGTTTATTTTTGGCAAGCAACAATATAAATAAAACTGGCACACATGTTTATTAAAAGAATATATAAAAAAACTATTTAAATTTAATAATATTAAAGTTCTATTTTTTTTTTTTTTTTTGAATAAAGAAAGAAACTAAAACAAAAGAATTAATTTTATGCCTTGAGGGATTTTATAGAGAAAGCGATATTTCTTCGTATTAAATACTAAATTTCTTAACCACAATTTAGTATGTACATAAGAGTTTTGTTATACTTATATGTATCTGACTAAATACTTATTTATATAAATATTACTGTAGATATATGTAAGCAGAATATTTCTTTTGTACTTTATATTATTTTATTAAATACATCTTAAAGATATTTCTTTCCCTTAAGATATACATAGAAATAGAAATAAGTAGAAAATTATTTAACTATTTACAGGATGGCACAATGACAATTTTACAATTGAACACTTTTCTATTTATTGTTTGTAAGAATAGATTGAGCAGAATATTTTGAAGCTAGAAGTAAAATAGTTACGGTCGAAAGAATTTTTGCTATAGAAACTGAATTCTTTGTAAATATTAGAAAATAAGAAAATAAATAAGACAAATTTTCTTTAAATATTTTACGTTTAAAGATATTAAATTTAATTAAAGTTGAAGAAATTTAATGATACATATGTACTAAAACTTATAGACTGGACTATAGACTAGACTAGACAATATACTAAACTATATACTAGACTAAAGACTAGACTATAGACTAGACTATAGACTATAGACTAGACTATAGACTAGACTATAGACTAGACTATAGACTAGACTATAGACTAGACTATAGACTAGACTATAGACTAGACTATAGACTAGACTATAGACTAGACTATAGACTAGACTATAGACTAGACTATAGACTAGACTATAGACTAGACTATAGACTAGACTATAGACTAGACTATAGACTAGACTATAGACTAGACTATAGACTAGACTATAGACTAGACTATAGACTAGACTATAGACTAGACTATAGACTAGACTATAGACAAGACTATAGACTAGACTATAATGTTCACATTTCCTATATAGAAAATTTTCCATAAATTTTCAATAAATTTTATGTCTAAAATTTGCAATAATATTTTTTCTTTAAAAAATTTTTCCATACATTTTTTTCTATAATAGAAAATTATTTTAATAGAAAATTATTGATAAGTTTTCATTCTATAGAAAATTTTCATAAAATTTTAATTTTAAGGATAAACATTTGTTTAATTTAATTGTAATGTTAACGTAGTTTCTTCTATTTCTTCCATATAGGTGGTTGCGTATACTTTATATGTAATTCTGTTAAATATAACGTATACGTATGTTTATGCAACTAGTAGAAATATGTGAGGAATTGTAATAACATATAATAAATTTTCTTATCACCTTAACTTTTAAAGCCGTTGTCTTGAATTTGTTTTTAAATGTTCTCATTCATGTTTTAATTTTAGTAAATAAAATGTTTTTACAAGTAACCTGTACGCAATTTGTAAATTTTTATTTGTCTCGTATACGCTTTTATATAAATAACTAATAAAAAGAACTCAAAAGAAATTTTTCTTTTCCCTTCCCAAGAAACAGCAAACTAAACCAATTTGCCTAATTTAATAAGTGCTTTCTAAATGAGAAATTTTTCTTTTCTTTTCCTTTTTTATTTTATTTTATTTTTTTTTTTGCAAATTACTAAAACTTGTTGTCTTCACTAAAGATTTATGTTTTAGAAGTCGATATTACCAACACAAACATTTTCATGTCTAACAGCTTACCGCACTCCCATAGTGTTTCTCTGCAGACATTTAGACTGCGACTGGCCTTGAATATTATCGAAATATAAGTCATAAATATTACTTTGCTCTCTTTAGTTAATTTATTTAAATTGCAGTCACATTTACATGAATACTATAGACACTTGAATTAATCAAATAAGTGTTGAGATTACTTGAAACAATTGTATAAATTTTATAGGAATTTGTTTCTTATTAAATACATTTTTTGCGATGATTGTTCGTTAAGTTTTTACTATAATAAAGATCACAAGCAACACAGCTGTAAGTAGTAAGCAAAAACGAATGAATTAAACCCATGTCAAAATGCAGATAAATAAAAATACAGACGGGATAAGTAGTAGCTGGGTGTAGGTAAGGATAAGTAGTAACTAAGATAATCTTCAAGTATATTCAAACAAAATTTATTTAATTATCATTTTATGAAATCTTTAAATTTTAAATACAGACTTGACTGTAGACTTTCGGCTGGACTGATTATAGACCAGACTACAGACTAGACCATAGACTAGACTATAGACTAGACTATAGACTAGACTATAGACTAGACTATAGACTAAACTATAGACTAGACTATAGACTAGACTATAGACCAGACTATAGACTAGACTATAGACTAGACTATAGACTAGACTATAGACTAGACTATAGACTAGACTATAGACTAGACTATAGACTAGACTATAGACTAGACGATAGACTTGTCTGATTTATAGTCTAGTCTATAGAAGACTTGTTTCATTTTAAAACATTTTGAATATAAGTAAACCTTTTCGTTATTAAAGATACCAACAACTAATTACATTCTATAACGTTTATTTAATATTTATATTAAATTTTAAGTAGAAAAAATCTTTTTTCATCATACAGCTGAGTGCATTTAATAATATTTTTCTCACAGTAATGAACAGTAAAAAAGAAAAAAAATTCTAAGAAAAATATAAGAAAACTGTTTAAAAATAAACATTAACCGAACTGAAGGCTTGTTGCAAATTACTTTTCGCTAAGTTTTTCTTTTTGCCACATTTTCTTTTTATACAATTATATTTTTTATTTTTTCCTATATTTTGTGTTTGAAATGGCACTTGCATTTGAATAAAGTGAAATTGTTGGAATTTACATACAAAGCAAAACTGTATGTGTATGTGTGTGTTTGTTTGTTTGTTTGTTTGTCAGCCTTGAAATCAGCTGCAGTAATAACAACAACAATTATTGTTAAGTAAACAAAAGCAAAAGAAAATAAAAAGTAAATTGTATAGAAGATAAAAATATGGTATATTTTTAACAGTGTCGCATATTATTATGTTTAAATTAAAAATGTTAGCAAAACTATGAATTTTTTCGGTTTCAGACCTTGTTGTTTCAAAAATATTTCATACTAATTAATTTTGTTTCTCACTGTAACTTTTGTTATATTTCTATTATACATACTTAAGTTATTAGATTTATAAACGCAGAAATACAAATTAGAGTTTTGTGCTTATTTGTCTGTACAGATTTATTAAATAGACCATAATTTGCACTCTGGTGTGCTTTATGTCAAATAGGTTTTATTAATTTTACTTTGAGCAATGTGACAAAAATAAAGTAAAGTGGAAATTATCACCATCGATATGATATCCTTTCGTTATGTACTAAATGGTTCGTTTTTCATAATCTCAGTTTTCTGGACGTGATTCCCAAGAATTTTGGATCTAATTTCGCTGAAAGCCAAACTTATACCAACATGATGTAATACCCCCGGGGCATCTTAATTGGATAATCTTTCATCAAATGTGTTCTCGGCATGTCTTTGGAATGATTTTAAATTAACTCGAATCAGGGAACCGGAGGAACCCTTAGCGCAAAGGGCAGTTTTTCAGACTTTATCTTGTCCCAGTTATTGCATAGGTTGATTTGATTTAAACTCAATATTATTGATGATAATCTTGGTTAAAAGTATGGTGCAGTTGCCTAGAAAACAAAATATTTTATAAAAGTAATTTCATTGAATTTACCTACTTTGTCCGGGTATGTTTGGGACAGAGTAATTCATATTCTATTAACCACAGTATGTTCCCTGTGGGTAGGAACAAGTTTGCAGTTGTAAACAGAACTTATGTTTTTGATTCTCAGCAATGGCCAAAGATTAGATGACTCTAGCATTTGAGCAAACTGTTTGTAGATGAACCGGTAGAATAATGTACAATAATACCCGACAGATAGAAAGCATAAGTGGGCAAGGTGACTCGACTAATAATTGCTCTGTAGTTAGATAAGCACCACTGTGATTTGGCCAGCAATGGCCAAAGATTAGATGATTCTAGCATTTGAGCAAACTGTTTGTAGATGGACCGGCAGTGGTGGGCGAGGTGTGTCAATTAATAAGAGCTCTGTGTTTGTATAAGCACCACCGTGATATGAGGAAAACATGGCAGTTGTTCATGTAGAAAACATCGACTTCTCTCCCTCTAACACTAAAGCAAAGTCGAAGTGCTTTGTGTATCATACATGAGGGTTGGATGGTGCAGTTTACTCAAGTACTCGAGCTTGCTTGAAAAAGCTTAATCTTACTCTGACAATAATGTCGCCCAACCACACTACTGAGATGGCTCCGTTGATTTAGCAACCGCAACAGTCCTTAACACGTATCATATTAATTGACAAGATTTAATTGCAGTGGTTTCAATGACCCACTGTGATAAACGCTCTCAGTTATAGTAGGGAAAGGACAGTGACGACCTTGCACCACAACTCTGTTCCTTCTTACTAAACAACAATTTATATCCAATATTTGTATTATCAGTTTAAATCCAACATTTTATTTATCCACAGTCATGCTCTGTAAATTGTACCGCTCCAAGCATCTAGAAACGATAACAGAAATTAATCGTGAAAATTATATTTCACCGTGTATCAGTTTTTTAACCAAGCACACTCTTCCCTCGAATTTGGATTTAAACCATTGCAACTACGTAGATCCCGAATGAACCTCAACTAACTGACTAGCCAAGACATAATACAGTTTGCACTGGCCACCCGTTGTACCAGATTATGTGGTGCTTCGGATAGACCGCTTTTCAAATCGTCCAAGGTCATGCCAAGGATAGAAATGTAAACACCGGTTTGTAGTTCCGGCTGACTAGATGTATTGGTAGCACCTCTTTAACCCCATATACCAAGATAAAGCAGAGTTATTAATTATGTTAGACTTTTAAAGCGTCAATTAAGAATTGATCTAATCATTTATTTAATTTGTAAAGCCAAAGTCCTCATTTGGCTTTAATAAAACTTCAGCATGGCAGCCAGCATATTGGGAATCTCTATGTAGGAGAACCTTTATCCTTATATCACAACAATTACAACAAATGAAAAAAAAAAACGTAAATAAGTTTTTAAAAAATAACCCAGTAAAAACTTTCATTACCATATAAGAAGTTAAAACCAAGCCACAAACGATTACAAGTAATCGTAGAAAAAGTATCTTCACTAGCAAGATGACTAATGAAATAGTAAGTATTCATACATCACATTAATAGTAACACCTTATTAGACTTCTTCTGTGTAACCCATACCATATGTAGTAGTCATTGAAAAGTAATTAGGTAAGTAATTACAATTGAAAGCCATTACCCAGCTTTTGCTGGGAAAATTAGAAATATTGTTTATGTTAAGAATCATTTAACGTAATGTATGGTCGGGCGTAGCCGACCATATGATACCCTACACCAGTCAGTTTATTAAAAATGGTGATTATTTAAAAAAATAAAGTATTTGATTTGATTATTAACTTTATTTGGGAATAGTTTTCTTTTTTGGCAAAAAAGAGATTTTTTGCAAGGAGGCTCAAAGCGGAGTAAAGGAAAAAATGGCCCTATCCTTATAAATGTTGGTAGAGGAAGTTAAGTCTACTTCAAAGTTAGTTATAGCCCAAAGGACCTGTTGTGGGGGATGGTGGTTACGGTTGTATGGCTGCTAGTCAAAATAATGGACCAATTTTAACCATTTTCTATAGGCTTTCTCCTTGGACCAAAAGAAGTGTGTGTGCCAAATTTCATCCAATTATATTGAAAATTGCGACCTGTACCAAGGTTTACATGTACAACCAGCCAGACGGACGGACATAGCTTAATCGACTCAGAAAATGATTCTAAGACGATTGGCATACTTTAAGGGTATAGGACGAATATTTTTGTATGTTACAAACATCAGCCCAAATCCAATATACCCTCCCCACTAAAGTGGTGTAGGGTATAAACATTTTGCCAATTGAAAGCTAAAAAAACGACACGTACAATAATTTAAATAATTTCTTAAAAATGCTATATGTTTAATAAAAGAATGTTAAAAACCACAATTGCACTTATCTAAATTTTAATGTGTGACTTGTTGAAAAATGTTGAGAATGTGGTTTTCATAAGAAAACATTCATAAATTTTTCTTTGCACATTTTGCCACCAAAATGTCTAGAGAATATTTTAAGATGGTAAACGAATAGAAAGAAATCCGAAAAAAATATTATGATTTAAAATAATTTGATTTAAAATGCAATGTAGATATGTATAAATACTAAGGGAAGTATGCTTATGTTTATTACACAACTTTCAAAAGATTTATTTTTAAAACCTTCGTAATACACACCTAGAATTTCAATTACACTAAGACACTTTTCCAATTTTCACCTAAACACAAACACATTCACTCAAAATGGCTTATTTATAACGAATGAAAATGAAAGAAAATAAAAAAACGTATACAGATCAGAAAATATTATGTTAAATAAATAAACAAATTGTTGTGATATGATTTTTCGCTTGAGAAACCTAAATAATATATATTTTTTCATATATTTTTTTTCTTCCTTTTTTTCTCTATTTTGATTTTTAATATAAATGCAATTTGGATTCTAAACTCCAAAAAAAAGGCATTTAATAGAAAATGATTTATAAACCTGTAAAATTATATTTTGATTGAATTGACATGTGCTCATGAACCGTTAATGAAAATATTGTGACGTGTTTTTTTCTCTCTCTCTCATTTTGTTCCTGCTAAAAATTGTATTTGTTTGGCATTAGATTTTAAAGGAAATAAATAATAATCATCAATTTGATAAATGATGAACAAAATTGAGTTATTAAATGATGATGTTGTTGTGAAAATAAAAACGTACATCTATTATCGCAAAAATCACAGTTGTGTAAAAACTTGTAAATATGTACATGCTACAGATCGAATGTGTATAAAAATTTTATGATGTTTTATTGTTAAGAATAATTATAAAAGGTTTTATTTTCGATATTAGGGTAGTTAATTTATTACAAATCTGGACCCAACCAAAATATAAGCATTTTGCTTAAATTTATAAAGGATTGGATGGATGAAAGAATCCCTTCTTAAACACTGTTGGAATAATGACATATTTAGTAAAACCTCAAAGATACAATGGGAGAGCCAACTGAAAAATTTACTCCAAATGACCAGGTCTGATGCTTAGTATAATTGTGTGTTGATACACAGGATTACGAGCACAGCTATAAAAAATTGGAAGTGCGGATTCAAATGAATGTGGCGCATGTGGAGAGGACAGTGAACCTTTGTAGCACATTCTTTGCCACTTCCAGTGTCCTGGTAGTGATGTGATTTAGTTTTTATAATAAAACAAGTTGAGTTATACCTTGCTCATATATACTTATTGAATAAATAAATTGTGGACATTTAAGTTAAATTTTGAAGGGAGCTTTTTTAGGGGCTAGGGTCAAATGAGACCCTAAAATTATATAGTTCATGAGAGTCATCAAGGCTAGTAAAGAACTTGATTTTGCAGCTTTTTGTCGAAATTATGAACTTAAAAGCCCTATTTGGCGAGTTCAGTTGGGAGCTAGGTGAAATAATGGACGGATGTTAACTATTTTCAACAGGCTTCGTCTACGTAACCATAAAAGATCATGTGCCAAATTTCATTGAATTACCTCCAAAATTTCTACCTATAGTGTGATTAGGAGGTTAATAAGCTCTATTCGGGGGTTCAGTTGTATGGGGCTAGGTGAAATAAGAAACTATTTTCAATAGGCTTCGTCCCTGAAGGCAATAGAATATCATGTACAATATATCATTGAACTATATTCAAAATTGCGAAATGTAGCTTGATTGCAAGGACAGACGGACGGACATAGCTTAATCGACTCAGAGAATGATTCTGAACAGATTAGTATACTTAAAGGACCAATATTAGGACAAGCCCCATATACACTCCCTATTAAAGTGATGTAGAGTATAATAATTCGTGGGAATTACGTGCAGAAAACAGTGTCGCTGAATATTCAAAGTTAGTTGGTCAGTTAGTTAGTTAGTTAGTTAGTTAGTTAGTTAGTTAGTTAGTTAGTTAGTTATTTAGTTAGTTAGTCAGTTAGTTAGTAAATTAGTTAGTTATTTAGTTATTTAGTTATTTAGTTATTTAGTTATTTAGTTATTTAGTTATTTAGTTATTTAGTTATTTAGTTATTTAGTTATTTAGTTATTTAGTT
>NC_060953.1:38433850-38442419 GCF_022045245.1 Lucilia cuprina | reverse complement strand
AACTGAACTAGAACTGAACTAGAACTGAACTAGAACTGAACTAGAACTGAACTAGAACTGAATTAGAACTGAACTAGAACTGAACTAAAACTGAACTAGAACAGAACTAGAACTGAACTAGAACTGAACTGGAACTGAACTAGAACTGAACTAGAACTGAACTAGAACTAAACTAGAACTGAACTAGAATTGAACTTGAAATGAACTAGAACTGAACTAGAACTGAACAAGAACTGAACTAGAACTGAACTAGAACTGAACTAGAACTGAACTAGAACTGAACTAGAACTGAACTAGAACTTGAATTGAAATGTCCTTAGATATAAAGATGACAAAAAAAAACAATGCAATGGAATTTTCAATTGATCCTCGTACATATATATTATAAACACCAATTTTTTAAAAAGTTATCTCATCTTCAAACACATACATTAGTACCAACAAAACTCTTCCAAGCTATAATATCTTGTGCAACAAAATTGCAAGTGTAATTGTGTTCTACTAACGTTTTTGTTTTTGCTTATCGATTGACAATCTGTTAGAGATGTTTTGACACCCTTTCCTAAAGTTCAAAACATGACTACGCATAATGTTGATTTCAATTTTTGTGTGTGTTTTCGTTTTCTATCTAAACTCATTAGTCCATATAATGCAGTAGCAGCAACAGCAGTACGCAGGCATAGACTTGAAAATAGCATATTTACAGTGTTGCACAGAGTTTTGGGAAATTGTGGCATTGAAAGAAATATGAAGATTAAATTTGTATGGTTTATTGTCAAGGGATATATAAGAAGATGAGATTTTAATAATTTTAAGGTTTTGCAGAACATGTGCTGTATCTGTAAGGAATGTGAGATAATGTGGATTTTTTTTTTAATTTAACTTTGAAGGAATGGGAGGGAATAATGGCTGTAGCTATAAAATTTTCAAAGTATTATTTTTTTATAAAAACATATATTTTTTCACCACTGTATGTATATTATCCATACGTTAAGAAAAAAACACTTTAAAATACATACTATGTTTGCAATTAAAGTGGTATATATTAGAGGTTTTTTGTATATATTAAAGGCCTTAAGTTTTCACAGAAATGTTAAAGTACTTTCATAGTTTTAAAACTTTGTTGTATAGTTTTCTGCTATAAACACAGTTTTAATTTAAAAGAAATTTGTATATCACAATTAATTTTTTTGGAAGAATTTTTTTTGCTTGCTTTAAATCGTGAACAGCAAAATATTTCATATATTTTACATAGGATTTTGGAATGAAAACAAAAATCTTATTCATAAAGATTTTTGTTAAAGGATTTATTCCTGACAATTTTTCTTTAACGAGTTTTCTGAAAGAATGAACTGTCCAGAGCTAATCAGTTCTTATGAGTATTAATGGACCATGGCAAAACATCGAAATATTGATCGTAGTCCCACAAAAGTATATATTCTGGATCCTTATTAAATTCCAAGACGATCCTGTAATGTCCTCCGGAATGCTAAACGGAAAGAACTAGAGACAAATATTATCAATTATTGAAGTAATGGACCATTCGACATACAGTTTTAGGTTATATTGGATTGATGGGACACGAACCTATGTGTCGATCTTTTGTGCAACCAGGGGCACGTACAGTTTTAGGTTAGATTGGATTGATGGGACACGAACCTATGTGTCGATCTTTTGTGCAGCCAGTTGGTTTACCATAATAGATTCACTTCACGCATCAAGGTAACTGGTTTAGTTTGTGAGAGATTAAAGATGTCTTTTGGAGTTAATTAGGCAGCATCTTAATCAATCTGTTGAATACTAATAATGGGCAGTTTCATGAAAAAAGCTTAGAGGTTTCCTCTTCTAGACCACAGAATCTTCATAGATTCGTTAAAGAGTTGCCTAGAGTGAATTTATAATACCTTAGATCACAATGTCCAATAGGTAATCCCGTTAGTACTCTGAGATCACCTTTATTGAGCGCTAGCAGCTTTTGCTCTTTGACATTGTTTAATACATTTGGTCAGTATGAGCTTTGTTTGCTTCCCAATGTCAAGCAAACTCAAATTTTATTCCTGAAATGCCTTTACTTTTTGCGTATCCTTGGGGTTTGCCAAAGAAGGGCTCAGGATAAAATGATAGTACCCCAGGGATGTGGCCTTTTAGAAGTTGGGGTTGTACTTATTTGTTTGAACCCATCTGTTAACCAAACTTTATCAGAGTTTTCTTACCACCTAGTTTGATCTGTCCATAAGTCACTATTTTTTATAGTAACATCAAATGATCTATCAAACCATAGTTGGTGATCGACAGTCGGGTATTTTAATGTATGGGTGATTCATGAATAGTTTAAGTATACTTATTTGTGCAACCAAAGTAACCAGTTTTCAAGCTGAAAATACTCGGTAGGCAAATCGTTCACCTGAAAGCTTTTTATTCTTTATAAGGATGTGCAGTGGTAGAAAATACAATATTGCACCCATGGCATATGTGGGTCTTGTTATCATAAGACTTTATTATAAATACCACTTTAATTATACGCTCTATTGTAGGCATCTAACTTGTAAATAGCCAAAACAGTTTTCATACAATTATGTGGGTACTTTGTTGCACAAGGTTTAGAAAAGAACCATCTGGTCCAAGAGATTTGTATGCGCTGTATTTCGAGAGTACCTTATATCCTATCTCTAATTAAGTATTTTCTGAACCAAAACTTATTATGATCAGTTTGTAATTGACCCTATCCCAATAGAAGGCCCACTTCAGATGCTGGCTTTAACGATCATTACTGACTTAGAAATACGAGTACAGTGATGAAACTTTACACATATATGTTCTTTAGTTATTCAAATCATTCCAACATATTTAATAGGGATCGAAACGTAATTGATCAAGCCACCCATATAAGGTGCCCTACAGATATAGTTGTTAACGGGCTTACAAATACTAGTCCAGTGATGAAATTCCTTTTGATCAAACCATCCATATAAGGTGCTCTTCTGATATAGACGGCTTATAAATACAAGTCCAGTGATGAAATTCTACCTAAAACTTAAACACGATCCAAAAAGTAATTTTAAATTTATTTCAACTTATTGCCCCAGTTACGCTAAAGGAAAGTTATCGTCCATCCCAACAAATACTCATAGTATGCAGAGCAGCACGAACAAAGATAGCATCAAAAGTATGTACTTCAGGTGTTCCAATTTCTCATAAAATGTATGTATGTTGTTATTTAAAAATAGTAAACAGTTGCGATTGCAATGATTTTCTTTGTTTACTCTTACAAGAGGGTGGAAAAGCATCCAATTCACTAGAATTTTTTTAAAAAAGGACACTACTTCATAAATCATTTGCGTGTAATACAATAGACTGACTGGAATAATAGAGAGAGTAAGAATTTTATAGCGGATTTAAAACTAATTGCCAAAGGCTTTAAATAAAGAGTTAGTATAATCAATATATATGATCTCAATTTTCGACAGTCAAGCGTACACTACCACTTTTCTATTTGTCGTACAATGCAAGAAAAATCTTTCAAGTCTAGGTCTGACATTACTCTTGTTTGAGTCCCTGCGCATAAGGACTACTATGGAAAAGAATAGGCCAGAAAGGGATCTGCTCTTGACATATTCAACGACAAGTTAAGAAATTGGGTCAAATATATCTCATCGTCATTCCAATAACTGTAGTGTTTTCCAGGCTGAAATATTTGCAATAATGTCAGGCTGTAGGGTACTATATGATCTCAATTTTCGACAGTCAAGCGGCACTTCTTTCTGTAAACTCGTACACTACCACTTCTCTATTAGTCGGACAATGCAAGAAAAATCTTTCAAGTCTAGGTCTGACATTACTCTTGTTTGAGTCCCTGCGCATAAGGACTACTATAAAAAAGAATAGGCCAGAACAGGATCTGATCTTGACATATGCAATGCCGTTTCAGTAACACCTCTCTTAGGTTTTACTTATAACCCAAAATATGCGGTACATGTCGAGGTTGATAGCAGTAATAATAGAACATTGAGTGCTAGGCACACATGCGAATCGGTTTGGGTAGTGTCGTAGATGCAAAGACATTGGAAAGCAGAAGTGGTCTTCCAACTTCTATGTGAATGCCCTGCTATAGCCACAAATAAAAACAGTTTTCTTGACACAGACTTGATATCTAGGTGTAAACTTAATCACATATTGAGATTTCTTACAGCTATAGGCTAGATCTAATACAACCATACAATACTACATCTGACGAGTGAAGTGGTTCTGCTAAAATGGAGAGCGATGTACACTACTTTCGCGAGCAGTGAACTATGACGTTTAACTTACTCTTGTGAAATTTTACAGCATTAGTATTCGGAAATCGACATTATATAGGAGGTATGAAAAGATTTTTAATTAGATATGGTCATTTAATTGATTTTTGGTTGTGAATTTTATGAGCGATCTATGATTGGAAAAAATATCTCAAGGAGATCCTAGGAGGCCGCGAAGACGAACGGAAAAACCATGAATAAACAATATTCTGCTTTTATATATGGATAATTTCATGCCAAGTAACCCAATTCTAAATGTAAGGAAATATTGTATAAATATGGCATCATTACATTTATTTAGCTTAGGGATTTGATGAAATTTTCAGAGGATGCCTCAGATTTTTGCCTTTACCTCCGTTATTAAAGGACAAATTTTGCTGATTTTAAATAGGAAACTTATCTAATGCATATTTGAAACTTGTTCATTTTTCCATTGCTTTTTACAAGTGGACCTACGCCATGCCAAGAAAATGCACCCCAAACCATAATGCTACCAAAGCCGTGTTTTACCGTCTTCTTTGTGAACCGAGGATTATATTCTTGCCATCTAGGATTACGAACAAAGGTTCTGCCATCTGGTCCAATTCTATTAATTTTTCTCTCATCACTCCATAAGACATTTTTCCATAAATTAATAGGATTGTCCTTATGGGTTCTGGAGAAGGCTAAACGTTTTGAAACATTTCCTTTTGAGAGCAACCGATACAGATCGCCGTTGGTAGTATGTATTCTGTTATAATTTTTAAATGAAGATTTTTAAAATTTTGAACATAATTGATCTCTGGATGAAATAAAAGAGTGACAAAATCAAATTATATTTTCAGTTTCTGAGTAAATTACCCAAGAATTAGAAAAAAATAAATAAAATTTTTTTCGAGATTTTCTTTATTGCTGAAAAAAATAGTCAAGAATTGGGAACTAAAATTTCATATTACAATCCTTTTAATCGTTTTCTAAATTGCACAATTCATGTTTTTATGCCAACGTATTTTATCCTTTTATAATTGTCTATTCTTTTTTAACTTTAATTAAAAATATCCAAGCACCCTGGATACTCTAGTTTAATTAGAAATGTTTGATTAAATGACAGCAGGTATGCCCGTCAATTGTGGTTGCAGTATTTTCTTCATCATTCTTCATTTGAAATTTTATTTATATTGAATGAAGTTTTCAATATTTTCCTGCGAACATATATATATATATATGTATATGTAACTCAGTATGGCAAGCATGTGGATTGATTTTTATCTAGCAGATTGATTGATATTACTATGACATCACATACAATATGTATTTTATTTGATACCTTATATCAGCCGTGCGGTTATGACAACATCATGAAAATTTTATCACGTGGCCGGTGTTAGTGTATGGGAATAAGAAGTTATTAAAAAGTATTCCAACAATTTATATTTGTCCATAAAATTTTTTTGTTTTTTTTTTTTAATACAGATTCAAGAATGACAAACTCTTACATATGTTATCTCTGCATACGAATATAGATTTTTTTATAAAATAAAGTTGAAACAAATAAAAATATTTTAAAATTCGGTTAGCTTTATTCTTATGGTGGACAAAATACTATTCAATGCACCAAAATGTGAAATTTCATAAATACTTGAAATTCCATTCGTGCGGATATTTTAAAATTTTTAATAAACTTTTAAAATTCATCAGCATGTGGTTATTATTTTAGTAGAAAACTTTTGTTATTTGTTGAAGTATATTTATTTATTCTGCCAGGGAAAAATCCTTTTGGTACACCCTATATATCGATGTTGATTTCGTCGAAGTGTCGGGCGTATACCGAAATCACTGTTTGATAAAATTGTCCACTGTGACTTGATGTAACGTTTGATAATAAATATATTTAGGATAGATCTAAGACAACATAGGACAGTTTCAGTATAAAATTTAATAAGTTTAATTTTTTCCAACTTTGAGATTACTTTAGCGCTAACAAAATGAAAACCAACAACAACAATACCAAACGAAATAAAACATTAAAAAAACAAACAAGGCAATGAAACGAACACACATCCATTCCAAAGACAATCAGATCTCTGCTACGGAATGATCCGCTTCTCAATCGGACAAACATTTTTAACGTAACAAAAGTTGTATCCCAGGGAAGCTGTTTCTTCCCCAAGGAGGAACATCCAATCACATCCAATCTGTTGCAACAACGCACATCCAAATATACGTTACTTATTGTTGTTTCTCGTCAAAGTATGTAAATGTTCGTCTTTTTTTAATGAAATTTTCAGATTTTGTATCGAAGTTTTGCTCATATTTATGGGCAGATTTTTTACATACGAAATTTCTCGAAAGCATGTCTGACAGAAGTATTGAAGATAAGGGGTCTTCAGAAAACGGATTTCAATAGACAAATAAACAGACAGGCGGACATGGTCTAACTCTTTCACGTAAACGGACACCGGCATCCAAAGATTTTTTTATACTTTTCTTAATATAGAGTGCAAAACACAGCTACATTTAACAGTCATTCCTAAAGAAAATAAAGTTATTTATTAAAAATTTGATGTCACTACATGCTTAAAAGGATAATATTTTTTCCATTTTATCAAAAATGATCAATATATGTCAAAGTAAAGTGTGTGGTGAAGTCATATCCACAAAAAGTCAAGAGGTTTAGTTTTGTGCGTGAAAGGGTTAATCGAAGCAGAATTTATATACTTTATAGGAAAAATTATATTGTATATATTAAAAACGATATGAAAAATCTCCCTACGTTCCCCCAGGGGCATGTTATCTTCATGAAAGATTGATGAGATGGATTTTAAGTTATATCTGTGGAGATGTCGGAATGACAGAACGATTGACGTTTGAAGTGACGGAAAAGTTGTTGGAACGTTGGAGGAGTTTTTAAGATGTTGGAGGAGTTGTTGAGACGTTGAAGGAGATATTAAGATGTTGGAGAAGTTGTTGATACGTTGTAGGAGTCGTTGATACTTTGGGGGAGTTGTTGATACATAAATCTTTAATGATATCGGCGATTTTCCTTAATCAACTTATCACGGTAGGCCGTTGTGGTGATTGAAATAAGTCTAGTTAATAAATTATAGAACTGTGTTATTCAAACCACCAATTACGTCCCCTAGATGTTTTTTCAACTTTACGAGGTCCAGGAATACACAGGGATGAGTGTAAGTGTTTTCATCTGATATTGTGTCCACCTCTCCTTTTGGCTTTAACCAGTGATTACCTTCTCTTTTGTCGGCGTAAGATTCAGTTCATTTCAAAATGGCATAAGATTAGTTAGCTCGTGTACTGGAACAAAATGTATAAAATATATCTAAAGAAAAAAGTGACAAAATATATTTTAATTTTCATTCAGATCATAAATGGATTTTCCGCGTTTTTTTATGGTCTCAATTCGAAAATCAACTCGAAAGCAGATCAGCTCCAAATAAATGAAATTTCATTGCGATATATTCAATATTTCCAGAGAAGCCGAATTATAAAAGTAAACTATTCTAAAACAGTGTATATTGTGCTGTGTCATTGATTTATAAAACAAAACTATTTTAAGTTTTCTATGAAATATTTCTACAAAATTCTCTATTTATATGGATATTACCTTCTGCTATCGCCCTTTTTGCCTTCGGGGTGTCGGTAAATATATATTTAAGTGCTGTGGACGCTATATTTATTCTGGTCCAATTAACACATTCCATTCTTGCTCGGACTTCTGCCTGGAAACTAGTTTTATGATTAGGTAAACGGTGGTTTATTTCTGTTCCCTTGTCTTCAATATAGAACCCCAGGTTCACATTATCTCCCAACTTAAGTAGAGCCATCAGTGTAACAACGGATTCCAGCTGGTATTTGCTCTAGTTTTCCGCTGACGAAGACTTTATATTTGGGATCAGCGTTTCAAAGTTTCCCACACATTCTGTGTATGATATGCGATCAGGCACGTCCGATGATTGTATATAACCTTCAAATGTGTCCAGTATATTTATAAAAAATACTTTGTTTTATTTTACAAAAATAATTTCGTTATGGTAAGGAGTGAGATCGAAAAATTCTTAACACACGTTTTTCATTACATTTTTCAACCAAAGTATTATTTGATTTTTTTTTTCATCAAGTTACCTTTGAAAAACATGTCAGTTATTATGTGTAATGTCAATTATATTAATTTTTTTGTTAATCTGATTAAAATGAGCGACCAGAAAAAAGTGCGTACTGAAATTATTAAATATTTTCAACTAAACCCAACTTGGTCTTACAAAAAGTTGGCCAAGCAT
>NC_060953.1:38411919-38433750 GCF_022045245.1 Lucilia cuprina | reverse complement strand
TAATAATAATTTGAATCAAATAAAAAAAAATAAAGCTGTAAGTTTAGTGGTTTCTTTTTTATAAACATATATGTATGTTAAGAATTTTTCGATCTCACTCCTTACTTGATAAAAAGAATTTCCTAGTAAAAATAAACCTACAAAATATACAAGGTTTGGATGCTTATTGTATTTCTTTTATTTGTATATATTTATGGAAAGCCATGTAGTTCTGGGTGAATGTCGTATTTAGTATCACCTCTGTCATCGGAAGTTAAAAGGTTTCAAAAAGAGACCCCTGTACAAATAAGTCCTAAACGGACTAGGAATGGTCCGAAACTAATCCAAATATATGGAAAAAATACTCTATTTAATATAGTTATGCCCTAAGTGAAAATCACGTAATTCATCCATTTTTATACCCTACACCACTTTAGTGGGGAGGGTATATTGTGACGCACAATAATATTGGTCCTATACCCACCTTTAAGTATACCAAACAGCTCAGAAACATTTCCTGAAACGATTTAGCTATGTCCGTCCGTCCGTCCGTTCTGTCTGTCTGTCTGTCTGTCTGTCTGTCTGTCTGTATGTCGGTAAGTGTGTCCATGAAAACTTTGTAACCAAACTACAGGTCGCAATTTTGAAGAAATTCAATGAAATTTGGTACATGATTTTCTATTGCCACAGGGACAAAGCCTATTGAAAATGGTTGAGATCGGTCCATTATTTCACCTGGCCTGTATACAACTGTACCCTCGAATAGGGCTTGTAAACATTGTAATCAAACTACAGGTCGCAATTTTAGAGATAATTTAATGAAATTTGGTACATGTTCTTCTATTGTACCGTAGACGAAGCCTATTGAAAATGGTTATCATCAGTTCATTATCAGTCCTAGCCCCTATACAACTGTGCCCCCGAATAGGGCTTGTAAACCTCGTAATCAAACTACAGGTCTCAATTTATTTTTTTTTTTTTAATTCTACATAAAGAAGTTTTTTAGGAATTATCTGTTTCACTTATTGCAAACATTAAAAAAACCTTATAGTCAATTTTCAAACAGGAACATTGCAAAATATATATATATTTTTTTTTAATTTCAAAAAGTAGTAAAAAATTATTCGAATTATTCTTTATTCTAAACTGGAAATTTTTATTCGTTCGAAAAAAAAACAAAAATTTTCCACGATTAATCGAATAACGTTCATTCAAATTTTTATTCGTTCGAAGAAAAACAAAAAAATTTCCTTGATTAATCGAATAATGTTTATTCAAATGACATCTTTATCATCCATGCATTACATTGAAGTTAATACGAAAACTACCTCCTCGTTTAAAATATGAGAGTACATGATCCGCAAAATGGTCCCTTGTAATACAAGATATGGACAATGTTTTTTAACAAAAAATCATTAACCTGATCCATGCCTTCATTACATAGGACTACTAAACGGATCGTGTAATTCAATAATGTTTAGAGGGGAGTAGTTTTAGTTCAATTCAATAAAAATCAAAATAGAGTTCTTACTTAGCTAATTAAATGTAAATAATTACAAAAGTACTTAAGAGTAATACAAACGGTAAGTAGAAGTAATTAGTTATGTATTTACAAGCCATTACCGGGTTTTTTGCTAAGAATATAAGAAAACATTTCAGTAAATAAACTAATCTATATTTGTATGTATGAATAAGCAAGTTCATTAGTCCAAGTACTAGTCCATTGACTAAGCAATAGGCTTTTATAGACTAAACTACTCTATAACTAGCCTATGAAATAATAAATATTTAGATTTAGTCCAAAGTCTGATTCATAGAATAATTTACAAAAAAAAATTCTTTAAACCATAATCTAAGAGCAATATATTATGGTAAGAATTATATTTTAACAACATATTATGATCATTATTAGTATCAAAAACTATCATATTATGATTATTATTATTTTAATAATATTTCGTCATAATATTGTTTTATTAGTCGTAATGTGATGTTATAATCCAATCAGATAGTAACACTGCCATAACATGGTCTAAAATATATTGTTACCAAAAATATAAAATAATTGCCCTAATCATATCGAACTATGTTCTTCCTCTGCATGCAGTTTAAAGTACTTAAATATTGTCTATTGTCTCTCTATAGCCTAGAGTAGTTTATAAACTAGACAGACTATGGATTAGTCCATACTAGTCTAAAGACTAGACTGGTCCTTAGATAAGGCAATAAACAGTCTATGAACTAGAGAATAGATTTATAAACTTAACAGTATACTATTATATAGATTGTACATTTGACTAGTGTTTTGCCTACTCTATCGAATCCAAAGACTCCTCACAAACTAACATTGGGCAGGTAATTTTTAACTTAACTGAATATGTGATATTTTAACTTCTAAAAACGCTAAACAAATCCATACAATAATTTATGTTTCTAAATATATACATAAGTATTTTATAGCAATGCTACCTTTCCAGAAAAAGCAACCCCATATTATTTAGTTTAATTTTGAAACATTAACAACACTAAAATTATAAAAAAATAACACTTAACTACTGGCTATAAAAGAGATAAAATTAAATGTTTTTACACTAAATTATTGACATGACCCAAAGGGATCAGTTAGAATTAGATTTAATTAAATAATTCCCAGCGATTAGCAATAATACATTTAGATTAAAAGCACTTAATGTAAATAGATTGGTTATGTTGTATAGGCAAAATTTAATTTGGCAAATAAACCTAAAAATTAGCTAAACATACGTGTATGTATGTATTTAGAAACAGTTGTATAATAAACATTTATACTCATCTTTCTGACAATATAGGTAGAGCACGTCAAAAGACCTGCGTACTTTTTAAGACCACAAATGGAATAAATACAATTTGGAAAATCTGCTGTAAAGTAAAAGATATGATAAGGTTTAATATATCAACATGGCTGAGCAGTTTTACTTACATTTTAATGACTACTACATACAGTCTACATTACTTAGAAGCAGTTCAATAATGACTTACAAATAATGTTATATATAAGTGCTTACTATTTAGCTTTGACTTTTGTTTTTTTTTATAAAAACAAAAGATGTATTTTTTTTTTTGAAAACCAATATTAGACTTAGTGGGCCTATACCGGGAGGCCTTTTAAGTGACTGCTTACCCAACTCCTTATTAATAAGCGTGAGTGCTAATTTTTTTACTTTAATATTATTACCATGTTAAAATAATGTCTTGCATTTGGACCCCTTTATTTTCAATGGAATTTATTAAAATTTACATAATAAAATTTGGGTCAAATATTAATTCGAAATTAGAGATAACTTTATTAAACATTAATAACACAGTTCGACCAAATTTGTACAGAAGTCGAAATACTAAGACCAGGTTAGGTTAGACTTTTCTACAGGTTTGAGCAGCGCTAAATCCAAATCTAAAATAAGATTTTCTCACAATTGAAATTTATCGTGTAATGTAATTTGATAAATCGTAATTTTTGGCTACTTTAAGACGTTATAGTAACTTTATTTGTAAAAAGTTGTATCCCATCTGAAATTCAATTTTATTAACTAATATCTGACATATCATTATTTCCTTTGAGATATCTTTACCTTAAGACTCATGGTTTTTGGCATATTTATGGTTTTTTATGTCCTGCCCCACTATAGCGAGAGGGTTTTAAGTTTTGTTAATTAATCTCTGGCTGAGCTTCTGTGATGACTCACCATATCCATTGTGCATCTTATATGCCAGTAGAAAATTACGTATATAAATAACTTTTATGTACTTTAGCTATCTAATCTCTGACCTTTGCTATCCCGATGTTTAACTTCTGGGATGCAAAAACATCACTTTCGCTTACAACCAAACAGATGTGATGGTATCTGTTGAGTCGGCTATAGTACTTAAAGATGTAACCGGTAGACCGAAGTACAAATCCATCAAATATATAGAGAACACTCTGTGGTAAATCTGGTATGATCAGAGTTTTCTTTGAATATTTATTTCACTCACTATTGTCGCAAATATGAGTTTAAGCCACAACCCCTACGTGGTTCCCGAAAGAACCTCAACCTATTGACCAGCCAGGACATAGTGCTGCCAGTAATACCAGATTATCAAGGTGACAGGGAATGTTTTTAACGAACCAAAATATAAGATCCACATCTATCTGTCGATGTTCCAATTAACTTAAAGACACTTTCTTATTTTAATCAATGATACCTTTCCATCTGCCAAATTCAATGGATAATCAGCAACTTCAACAGATTTTAAAACATGTATTAAAATTATATATTAGCAAAAAAGGAAAAAAAAAACATTGAATAATATATCTCAAAGAGGTAAGATAAGTTTTTTACAAACTTCATTGCACAATAACTTAAATCCTAGAAGTGATGGAGAAATTCAGAGGAATGATTTAGCTTCAGCTCAATCCTTTAGAAAAGTATACTTTGGTCTCTGGGTGAAAAATTTGTCGGCCAGTGTAACATGAAAATACATCTTATTTAAGTAATTTACTTTAATTTTACTTAATGCTAAATAATCTGTAACAGTGCTCGTCAAACTTTACATTGTTTCGAAATTAAGAGAAAAACAAGTAGGAAGTTATAGTTAGGCGAGGCCGATCATATAATACCTTACACCTGTATACGAATAAAATTTGTTTTAGTTTTCATAAAGCATTTTAGATGAATTGTACCTTGCCTTAGTTATACTTAAACCATTTATCGTTGAATAAAATTCTGGAGATTTAAGTCAAATTGCGACCTTTTGTTTGATTACAAAGTTTACAAGCTCTATTCGGAGGTACATTTGTATGGGGGCTAGGTGAAATAATAGACCGATGTTAACCATTTTCAATAGGCTTCGTATACGGTACAATAAAAGATCATGTGCCAAATTTTATTCAATTATATCCAAAATTGCGACCTGTAGTTCGATTATAATGTTTACAAGCCCTATTCGGGAGTACAGCTGTATGTGGGCCAGGTGAAATAATGGACCGATCTCAACCATTTTCAATAGACTTCGTCCCTGAGGTAATAGAATATCATGAACCAAATTTCATTGAATTATCTTCAAAATTGCGACCTGTAGTTTGATTACAAAGTTTACAAGGACGGACGGACATAGCTAAATCGTTTCAGAAAATGATTTTGTGCCGATTGGTAGGACCAATATTATTGTGCGCTACAAACTTCAGTACAAACCCAATATACCCTCCCCACTAAAGTGGTGTAGGGTAAATAATATGTCTGACTTTTATAAAAAAACCAAAAACGTTTTATAAAATATGGATTTAAGTTTCCCGAGGCTTTTCACAGGAAATGTTTGATCCCTAATTAGACATATTACATACATTAGAAATCTCTGCAGTTCTATATAAACAATAAAGAAATGATTAATTCCAACTATTGGCAATACATCATTAACATATAATACAATTTCTCTGTTAAACATAAACCCTAACATAGTCCATTGAGCAGAGATATTAAATAATTTATTCACATACAAAAGTATGATTGTATGAATGCATATTTTGGCAAGAATTCAAAGTTTATATGTATATAGGACTACAAATACTACATAACTATCTATTGTTTGCATATACATACGTACGTGTCAGTAGTTGTTGTAGTAAATACAATTTAAGTATGAAACACGATTAAGCTTACTTCTTAACACTTGTAAAATTGTAGTTAATTAGAAATCAAATTGTGTACACAATTTGTAAATCCATATCTATGATATGGTAAGCATTCATTTTAAGTTCTACAATAATTTAAGATTTTAATGAATATGTACAGAGATAGTTATAATTATTTATAAATTTTTTGAAAAAAAAGTTAATTCTTTATACATTTGCAGTGGCCTCCGGTAGGTTAGTGTTCTAGTCTGGTAGACCGGAGGTGGTGGGTTCGATTCCCACCCGTGGCACTGGTTAAGGAGCGCACAATAGGCCCGATAGAGGCCTAGGTGTATTTTTTCGGATTTGATGTGTATACATCCTCCTTTCAAACTAACTAACTAACTAACTAACTAACTAACTAACTAACTAAAATAGTTTTAAGCTTTTGCAATTGAATATGAAAAATTTATTATTTTAGATTTTGTAAATAATTATGACTATGACTGTATTCTCTTGTTTTAAAAATGTTCAACATACTCGTATATTACCAAGTACTTATGAGAATATTTATTTAGGATTTTATTAATGAAAGTTGACGTGTACTAACTCAAGAGTATATTTCTGAAGGACTACTACATACTTCAACATATTATGTTCAGGTAGTTAGTAATGTATGACATTTTTACACAATCCGGAAAGAAAACAAAGAAAAAAAGAAAGAAATTTTAGCCGGGTGAGGCCGATCACCTGTTACAAAAAGTAAAATGTGATTTAGTTTCCATAATAAAACATTTAGGTACGATTGTACCTTGCCTGAGATATACTTAAGCCAATTATTGTTAAATAAAACTGTGGACATTTAAGTCAAATTTTTAAAGGGTCTAGGGTCAAATGAGGCCCTATAATTATAAAGTTTATGAGGGTCATTAAGGGTAGTAAAAAACTTGGTTTTGCAGCTTTTTGTCAACATACGAGTACATTAAACATAATTATGAACTAAAAAGCCATATTTGGCGGGTTCAGTTTTATGGGGTCTAGGTGATGTAATGGACCAATGTTAACCATTTTTGATAGGCTTCGTCTGCGATACAATAGAATATCATGTGCCAAACTTCATTGAATTATTTTGAAAATTGCGACCTGTAGTTTGATTACAAGGTTAACATGGATGGACAGACAGACGGACATAGGTGAATCGACTCAGAAAAATGATTCTTTGCGATTGGTATACTTTAAGATGAGTATAGGCCCAATATTAATGTGCGTTACAAACATCAGCACAAACCCAAAATACCCTCCCCACTAAAGTTGTGTAGGGTATAACAAAGTTGTGTTGTGGTCAAATAGACGTGGGATCTGCAGTTTGTATCCTTGTCGACTATTGTCTTAAAAAAAAAAACAGAAAAATTTAACCCACTGCCGATTTATCAACATAAATAACATATTAAATTCCCTATTTGTAAGCGATTTTAATTTATACATAACTCTAATAACCGTTTTAAAATTAGCTAAAATCTGTAATCGTAGTGAATGTTTTTTCACTCCTTACAGTTTATGGACTTATATTAAATCGAAATAATACATGTATATATTCTTATGCTATGGGATGGCGGTTATAAAAACTATAAACTTTAATATTATTTTTTTATTGTTCTGTCAAAACTTATTACGCTGCTACACATAAATATACTTGCATTGGGAAATGTTTCATAAGCAATAAAAACTTTGAATTAATATTTTTATTATTATCTTCGATTACAGCAGACTTTAGCTATGATTTCTTCAAGAGTTAACATTAATTACAAGCAAACGCCTCTCAACAAAAAGTGTGTATGGGTCTACAAATTTTAGTTATTTTCTCAGGCTGATATATTACAAACTGTTCGAAATTTAGATTTGCTTTTTAGTACAAAGTTAAACAATATAAATATAAAGTCAAAAAACTTAATCCTCACTTTAGTGGTGTAGGAAAATATCTAAATCCACCTTAACGCATATTAATGGGCTCAGAATCATTTTCTGAATCATTTTAGCTATGTCCGTCTGTCTGTCTATCAAACTGCAGGTCGTAATTTTTAAGTTAATTTGATGACACAAACGTTTGGCTTAAGGAAAATTAATAAAAACGGTTAATTAACCCCATAAAACCATTGCCTTCAAATAGGACTTTTGAGATCATAATTATGTGTAAATCTGTATGTTACTGGTGATTTTCGTAATGATCGGGCTTCTTTTGATATCAAAGATAGCCTCTAGATAATAATTTACAAATCAATAAACACAAGTAGGAATTGGACATACTATTCTCTGCTGTAGGGTATCATTTGTCGGCCAGACTCGACTATAGATTCTGCCATGTTTTCATGTGGAAAGTTTTACATTGTGAAATTGGACTTATTTTATTAAGGACACCTGCACGTATACGTGTTATTGATTTGTTGATATTACAAATATCAAGTATACGCCTATATTAGAGGAGCATTAGAAAATAAGAAAAAATCATCGGATATTTGAAATCTCGAAAAGCAATCTATATATATATATAAAAATTTAAGGATTTGAGATAATATAACAGTCAGAGTCCTCAAATTTTGTTGAAGCCACTTTAGTGTCAATATGACAAAAAGTGCATAAGCAATAGTGGCACTTTCTATAAAAATTGATTACAAAAATTAATTTATGTTTGAAATTATTGCATTTAACGTCCACCTTTTGGAAAATAAATTGGCGAATTACCAATAAGGGGAGCGGTACCAACCATATTAAATCGTTTACTGGGAAAAAATAAAAAATAAATTCTTTAAATTTTGCACGAAGAACGGCCAGACTTTCTATGGGGGACTTGGCATCAAATAGATTAAGTACAAAATGTGTGTTATATCAATAGTGCAAAAGGTACAAATTTAAATTATAAGACTTTTATTATCTTTATTAAAATATGGATGGAATTTTATTTGATTTTTCTTATATAAAGTTTGGACTTTTACGTAGGAGCTAACGTTCTGATAGGTAAACAGTTACTTTTTAATTTTTGGCAATCTTAGGATATTTTTTGCTTTGACCAATAGGTGAAAAGTTATATTCATTTGACTACAGCCCTGTATGAACAAAATGTCCAACTTTAACCCTCTCTCTCTTCTTGACCGATAGATCTGCTAATTTGTGTATGTCTAACTATCTATTAGTACTAACCTTGGCATACGGAGTTGTGTTGGGAAACAACTCTCGCGTCATCGTTTTTATTTCTTAAGGGCGCGTCAGGCCTGTGCCTGTTGCTAGTCTTTCGATAGAATTACTTCTTACACCGCACATATTTAATGCACTACTTCGTATAGCTATTCTAAGTTATGCGTTGTCTTCATTCTATTGCGTGCTTTTGTTTTACCTCAGAGTGAGGTTATGTTTTTAACTGATGGAGACCATAAAATACTCACGATATAACCAGGTGGAGACCATTAAAACTCAAATATATACTGGTAGAGACCATTAAAACTTTATAACTTATTTCTGGTCGAGAGCAATAATACTTTTGAGGGAATTAAGTCCGGATGCTCCAACTTCATTTATGAAAGTATAGGTCGTGTGATAACCTATTTGTCCAGATCACCGTCATCCTAATTAAAATCCCCAAAAAAATCTTGGAATATATTTCCAAATCGGAAGACATCGATTTAAAAAATGGGTCACTTAACAGGAAAGAACTGGATAAACTTAAAGTGAAAAATTCAAGCCCGTTGGATAAAACGAAGGCTGTATTAATAGCATTGATGAAAGAATGACAGTAGGAGAATGAAATGTATAACTATAAAGATTTTTCCTAAATGGTTCCCTAACTCAGTTTCCTCAGAATAAGTTCGATGTTACATCTATACATCTTGGGAGCGATGTTACATTCATATATCTTGGAAACAATATTGACGTGAAGACATTGGTGGCTAAGTTTAATATTAAACCACTTGAGAACAAGTAATTTAAAATTAGTTCTGGAATAAAATAAATATTTTAGTGACAGATTTTTTTTCAAATTATTTGATAAAAAAGTTCCCACAGAACTAATAACTTGATTGATAAATAATATTTTTCTATTGGTAAATTTGTCATGCCATTGTTTCACTGTTTTTGATAGAAAGGTTATGTGTCGTATATGAATAAGTTTTATTGACTCGCTTTTAAACAAATACAATAATAAACACTTGCACATTAACATGTTTATACACACATACATATGTATATATCCTGTAGTTCGTATAGTACAAGGAAGAACTAAAGATATTTCTCATTATTTCGGGTTAGTTATGTAACTAGTTATTTTAATATAACCAGATTATTATTATAATTTACTTCAATAACAAATTTATAATACAAAAAAAGTTTAAAGTTTCTCTTCTTTAGATTACTTAGAGACACTAAGGCAAATACTTACATGTCAAATGGGACAACAATAGTAAAAACAAGAGTAGTTAGCGATACATGGCCTCTTTATAAAACCACTGGGATTCCTATCGACAAAGAAGATACATGTGAATCCAACACAACATGTCCAACAATATTTATTTTATTTATTATTTGTTTGTTATATATTTGTATTTATTTGGCCCTTTTTATGATCCATGATGTATGATGATTGCTTATAATAATAATAATGAATCATTATTTTATTGATGATTTATTGTTTTCTATTTGTTGTTGGACTTTCAGTGATTAAACTTGTTTTTCCGTCATCATCATCGTCAGCAACATCAGCATCATTATCTTGGGTCATTATTATTATATTGTTATGTGTATTTTCCTGTATGTTCGTTCTATTGTTTTCATTTTTATGAAGGTATCGAACGAAATACGAAACCTTGATATTAGAAAATGAAATATTAAGTAAAAAGGAAGGATATGAAGAAATAAAATGTATCGAATATTTGAAGGCTAAATTAGAGCATAATTTTTAAGCTTGTGTTTGCCATTAATTTCATTTGCTGTTTATTATTAATGCAGCTTGAAACAAATGGGATAATGAAATATATGCTGCCATAAAATGTGTGAAAATATTTATTGGTTAGAATCAGAAAATGTCGTAAACTTATATATGTTGTGGAATTTTAGTTAAGAGCGAAAGTTGTGGATATTTTACAATTAAGATATTGTAATTAAATAACTTAATATATAATATTTTCAAGCTTTTATCTACTTTGCTCTAAAAGTTATTTGAATCTTGAATTATACATATTCTGATTCCAAGGTTACTTTAACATTTCATTATACCTAGAATGGAAAATTGAAATAACCCACATTATTTATTCAGTTGCTGTTTACTATCAAAATACTGCAACTCGTTTATTTAATTGTTTGCACAAATACAAACAAACAAACAAACGATAAACACTTAAAATCGATATCACGTTTATGTCCACCATCAACAAATATGGGCAGTATATTGATTTTGTCATTTCATTTATAAACATACGAAATATTGATCCTTTATTAAAAGACAATCTAGCATGTCCGATTGTATGGATATTGAAAGCACTGCCTAATGCAAATGTTAGCTTTATATGAAAAATTATCAATGCCCATTTTACCTTGCCTCAAAAAAGCATATAACAAAAAAAATCTACTTAGGTTTGTATAAATGTTACAGTCAATTTTCGTAATGATAGAGCCACACTAGACCTATTAATAAAAACTTTACTTAGAAACACTTGTGTTACGATAAAAGTTTTTTTAATAACTTATAAGGTATTTAATTCAGAAATATTTGAACAATTTGTTGAAAAAATAGATATTGGTAAATATAGTCCTATACTATATATAAGTGTTGATAGATAGATTTACATCAATCCTACATTTTTAATTTCCTAAAGGAAACTTGGTATGGAGAATAGGGTCAAATTAGGCCCGATCATTACGAAAATTAGCAGCATTACAAAGACATATTAGAGTGATTCCAGAACATTTCTCATATCTATGAGTTCAAAAGCACTATTCAAGTGATACGAATGTACGGGCGCAATTCGAAATAATAAACCGATTTAAACCTTTTTCTGTCCCTGGGACCTGTAGAATGTAAACAAGGTTCACACTGATACGCAGAAAAATTCACAAACGGACGGATAGAAGAAAATAGCTAAGTAAGTTAGTAAGTTAGTAAGTTAGTAAGTTAGTAAGTTAGTAAGTTAGTAAGTTAGTAAGTTAGTAAGTTAGTAAGTTAGTAAGTTAGTAAGTTAGTAAGTTAGTAAGTTAGTAAGTTAGTAAGTTAGTAAGTTAGTAAGTTAGTAAGTTAGTAAGTTAGTAAGTTAGTAAGTTAGTAAGTTAGTAAGTTAGTAAGTTAGTAAGTTAGTAAGTTAGTAAGTTAGTAAGTTAGTAAGTTTGTTTGTTTTTTTAATTTGTGAGACAATGCCATTTTTCTTTTGGGTGATTCGAGCCATAATTTGACTACTTCCTTTAATTATTTTTTTCTGCTTAGGGTTTTGTTTAATCATTATAAACCGACCATATATTTCGTTTGCCTTTTTTTGTTGTAACAATCTTGATTTTTCATTTCCTATTTAATGATTGGTTTTTTGTTGTTTTGTTTTTTTTTCGCAGTGGCACATTGACTCGTACTCCTTTTTTTGGATCAACATTGATTCAATACTTAGTTTTTCGAAGGCCACTTTTTTGTTGGGTTTTTACATGTTTGTTTTAATGTGTGTGTGTTTTTTCAGTATTCATACTTTTCAAGTTTTG
The DNA here is from genome assembly GCF_022045245.1 of Lucilia cuprina. Classification (NCBI taxonomy): domain Eukaryota; kingdom Metazoa; phylum Arthropoda; class Insecta; order Diptera; family Calliphoridae; genus Lucilia; species Lucilia cuprina. Next base: position 38,421,422 of record NC_060953.1, on the reverse strand, counting down.
TTTGGATTGGTATTTTTGGTATTTAACTTTTTCGTCCATCATTTGTTGATGGTTGAATTTAACCGGCAAACTCATCACAAAAAAATCCCTCCAAAATAGTAAGATAAAGTGTGTATGTAGGAATGAATGAATGACTGAATGCTTTTGATGAAACGAAACTTATAAAACTAAAAAACTTGTACCATAATGTTGAATGATTTACTTCATTTCATATCTTTACCTTCACTCTAGTATCAATGTAATGAAAACATACCCTTTGTTTTATTCAGAATGTACTTAATACTCAAAATATCGATGGGAATTTGTTTCTATTAGGGTGACTCTTTATATAAACTGTAACTAGTAAAAAGCAAACAAAAATAAAATAAACAATTTATATTATTCAAAGCGAACAAATTGTTTCCAATAATTTTATATCTTTTGTTATATTGTAAGGCCCATAAACATTCATATTAAAATGTATTAAGTATACTAACAAAAGTGTTATATTATTTGTGTTATATTATCTCATCCCAGAGTTCCTAATAAGTAACATGTGTATTTATCACCAGGGATTCCCAAAAATGTTATTTAATATAAACTTTAACGATTAACTAATACTCCAATTACATGTTGCAATTATTTGTAACTCACGCCCTCATTCATCATTCAACCCCCAATTACGTACTGAATAACATGATTCGCAATAGAAAATTTATGCTGCGAATTACACAAGCTGTATGAAATTTAGTTTGCATTACCTTACAAACGAATCACTGTCATCTCTAATTTTTATCGAGTATTTATCAAAATCAGCTGTTTGTTTTCACTGGTTGGATACAAATAAAAAATAAAATTATATAAAAATGGAAATAAATAGAAATCATATAACTTAATTTGTTAAAATAATCTTACAAACGTATATTTGTGTCATACACAAAAACTAATATTCCAAAAAAAAACAAAATGGCGATGAACTGTCAAAACGAATTACTAATGTTTCGTAGAAACGGGTTAATTGGCTATCGTCGTTCAGAGACCGAATTAAGTAATTGAACTGAAACATGGTATTTTATTTAGGAATCAAGGAAATTTAAAAAAAACAGTTAAAATTTTAAAGTCGTTATTTAACATAACTATTTTGTTCTATGTTTTCATAAATCACACGATTTAGTCATTGTTGATGTTTATGTTTCAGGATCTAGTTATATATACCACTTCAGTGGTGTAGGGTATAAATAGATTCGAAATATTGTTTCGTTTTGTAAAAACAATAATTTTTTCCTCTCATCACATTTATAGAAATAATTCTTATGTTTTTAATTTTTTAATATGGTTTTAAACCCAAATTTATTTTATTGAATGCAGTATTTGCCACATTTACACCAAACTATATCTGCATGTTTAGTTGGAAGCCGTAAAATAATAGTTGATTATTATTGAAAAATACTTTAAATGGAAAAAATGCATTTGCTGTTAAATAAAAAATTTAATAAAAAAAACTTTTTAACACATACATAAATTCCAACACGTATACATATGTATGTACATGTACATAATTTTCCTCATTTTTAAATTTTTTGTTTAGTCTGCATTTTTATGAGCTTGCCCTGCAGTTTGCGAAGTGTTCAGTTCTAGTTCAGTTCAGTTCAGTTCAGTTCAGTTTTAGTTCAGTTCTTGTTCAGTTCAGTTCTAGTTCAGTTCTAGTTCAGTTCTTGTTCAGTTCTAGTTCAGTTCTAGTTCAGTTCTTGTTCAGATCTAGTTCAGTTCTTGTTCAGTTCTAGTTCAGTTCTAGTTCAGTTCTAGTTCAGTTCTAGTTCAGTTCTAGTTCAGTTCTAGTTCAGTTCTAGTTCAGTTCTAGTTCAGTTCTAGTTCAGTTCTAGTTCAGTTCTAGTTCAGTTCTAGTTCAGTTCTAGTTCAGTTCTAGTTCACTTCTAGTTCTAGTTCAGTTTTAGTTCAGTTCTAGTTCGGTTCTAGAATACTTTTTAAATTACTGACGCCTTGTAATATTGCTGGGTTTTCTTTCTTCTTTTTCCTTTACTACCATTTCTACAATTTAATGTGGCTTTTGTTTTACATTTGAATTTTTTTTATTATTTGTTGTTTAAGTTTGTGGGTAAGATTTTTTATATTAAAATTTCAATTTCGATTTTCTTTTCGAGTAAACTATATTTTCTGGGTATTAAAAAATAATAAATATTTTCTTTCTTTTGATTTATGTATGTGCGTTTTGTATAAGAATGAAAAAGCATTTTATAAACCAAACTAAGGAAACGTTTGTGTAAATGAAGAAGAAAAAAAAATAGAAAATTGTTTGAATATGGACACTTGAACTTTTTGTTTGTAAATTATTATGCTTAAATCAATTTTCTTATTTTTCTTTTGTTTTATAAACTTTTGTGTTTTTTTTTTTTAAATTTTCCTTAATAAACACTTAATCTGTATCAAAGAAAATAATAAATATTTTTTCCTTTCTAACATGAAAGGTTAAATGGATTAAAGTATTTATTTGGAATCGAGAAGAAAATATATTCAATTTTTCAAATATTTTTTTAAACTTTAATTATACAACGAATTTGTTTGTTTGCCAGTTAGTTATAAACTTAATGTTAAGACAGCTTTTATTTCAGATGTAACAGTGATTATATAAACAAAATTAACTATTTGTTAATAATATTCTAATTTATTATATATTCTTATACATTTCATACTTTTAAAACTCTGCTACAAACTAAAATTGCTGCGTTCATCATAATAGAAAGAAAGAACTATCAAAGACCTTTGTCATTTTTAGCAATTACTTATTCAACATTTTTATTGACTTTTAGAGTAAAGTGTAAATGGTCTTTGACGTTTATTTGACTACTAACAACATTTTCTTACACATGCACAATATCCATACATACATATGTGTATACACAAGTATAAGGGTGGCCATGTTCTCTCGGCATTACTTTTACATATTTTTACATAGACAAAATACGAGTCATTTTATTTCTTACGTAAAACATGATAAATATGGATTAAACCTTAAAATGGACCCTGTTATCCTTTGATCCTTTTTTGCTCATCAATTTCAATTCTAGGACAAAACTTGTGAGAAATAAAATCTAAGAATGAGGTAAGCTTTCATTTTATGTGTGGATATCAATACTTTTGTTTTTCTTTATTAGAAAGGGACCACCCTAATGTATGTATGTCAAAACACATCAAACACAAATACCTTTCGTCTAAATAATACTCCATTCACAACTTTATGACCTGAGTATCTTGCCGCAGTATGCATAACAGGGAAACACTAAACATATTCTCAGTCTTACAAAATATACGAGGGCAGGTTTATAAGTATATTGTAATAATATGAAAGTAAGTGTTTTTTTCGTTAAACTATATACGTTGACTGGTAAAGTCTACAATTTTTAAGTCCATGCAGATGATTTAACTTGTGCATGTGTTACACTATTTTGGGAGTAGTCGGTAACGAAAGGGCGAATGTAATAGCTTGAAAGGGAAGGGGGCTCGATGTAGTTAACCTGACAAACGCAAAACCATTCGACGCAACAAGAGCTGAATTAAAAACATGGATGAGAGAATCCCATAAGGCCCCTTGGAATAACGTAACGGTGTGTAGAACCACAAAGATTCTATTGGGTTACCCTGATGAGAGCAAGACGGGAAATCTCCTCAAAATGAGCAAGACTGAGGTTAGTATGATGGTACGTATTCTGAGTGTACACACAGGATTACGTGCACATTTATACAAAATCGGACGTGCGGATTCAGACGAATGTAGGGCATGTGGAGAGGACAGTGAAACTCTGTAGCACTTTCTTTGCCACTGTCAGACATTCGTCGAAGTTAGATCCATGTATCTTGGAAGTGATGTTATTCCGGAAATAACTTTCTTAACCAACACTGATTGGAAAATTCTTAGGAATTACATCCAGGAAACTGAATTATCTTCAAAATTGCGACCTGTAGTTTGATTACAAGGTTTACATGGACGGCAAGACGGATGGACAGACGGACGAACATAGCTAAATCGACTCAGAAAATGATTCTGAGCCGATTTGTATATTTAAATGTGGGTATAGGACCAATATTATTGTGCGTTACAAACATCAGCACAAACCCAATATACACTCCCCACTAAAGTGTTGTAGGATATAAAAATGTCTGCCCTCTGATGAGTTATCCGATATTGGGAAAATACGATTGACTCCTTTTAAAACTGCTGGGTATTTGTTCTAGTTGCAAAAACTGTTTATAGTTCGGTTTATATTCTTTTCGATTGTTATTTCATTCTTTCGCAGATGTCAGCTATATGAGGTGATTTTTGTTGCTTTATATCTTCCCTAAAAGGATGTTTATATTTTTTCTATAATAGACATGTTGGGCGCTGTATTGTGTTGTACTAGTATTTGGTATTTGTTATTTGACTGTGGAAGGGATTAGAAAGGAGTTGCGAAAACAAAATCAATTTGCAGTTTGATGTCAAATAACCGAAGTGTAATATCGAACAAAAAACAAAGAAAAAAGAAAACATTATTATGTACATAAAAAGACTTATGAGATAAACTCTTACGTTTAAAACATATGTGGATATTAGGGTGGTACCAAATAAAATCACCAATTTTTACTACAATTATATTTAATTAGCTTCGTTAAAAATGACTCTGTCTATTTAACGTTTTTATTCAGAATGTGATACTGTATGTATACTTCACGACGTTTGCAAACCGAATAATTTTGAACAACTATCATTAGCACAAAACCCATAACATACTCTCCACAATAGTAGTGTATGTGATATAAACCATAAACCATACAACAATATTTGTTAAATAAATAAAAAACACACAAAGCAATTTTAAATGTATTTTTTTAATAAAAATGCATTTAAATTAAAAATTGTATTTATACAAATTTTTCTCAGCTAATCAATTTTTAACTAAATAAAACATTAAATACTCTAGACACCTGTTCAATTCTACAATTACCATATACTACTAACTAAGGTATATACAAAATTTTTATATTTTCAACAAACATATATTTAGAGAGAAAAATATAAACAACTAAAGATAGAAACTTAAAAGCATTTTCATGTTTTCAATTCCAACATTCATTCATTAGTTGGTTCATAGTACACACAATCAAACAAACGGAAGAAAAATCTAAAATGTGCATTTAATTTATGATAAACTTTTTTCTAAAATAAATGTAAATAATGAAATGATAGAACAAAACAAACTTATTTGAAGGAAATGTATATTGAATTTTATATGCAAATATGTTCAAATAAAGAAAAAAATATTTCGAAATATCAACTGAATAAGTTCTTAAGATAGATTTCATTTCGTTTGAAATATCCTCAGGTATATAAAAGTTTGTGTTGTAAAATTGGTAACATTTTGTTGGCAAAAAATTTTCACATTTAAATGAATAATAGCAGTACCTAGTGAACTTTGCTACCATAGAAACAATATATGTATATATAAACTCCTCTTTAGTTTCTTAGATATAAATTTTTTTGTATTTTATTCATATGAAGGGTTTATTTCCCATATGTCCCAACTGAATGTAATAGTTTCCCAGATAAACAAGTTTTTTAACTTAATTACGCGACCCCTATTGGTAGTCCGCTACTTTTTTAAATGTTTACCTGGATGTTAAAAATCTTCTTCTTTTTAGCTCCAAAATTTAAAATGCATTTTTGTATGAATGTGTATTGCAAGTGCCATACCTCTTTTGCTAACCCAATCATTACTTGCGCTGAATATTCATGTTGAACTTATTAACTAACTAACCAACCAACCAAACAACCAACCAACCAATCAACTAACTAACTATATAACTAACTAACTAACTAACTAACTAACTAACTAACTAACTAACTAACTAACTAACTAACTAACTAACTAACGAACTAACGAACTAACGAACTTACTAACTATCTAACTAACTAACTAACTAACTCTCTAACTAACTAACTAACTAACTAACTAACTAACTAACTAACTAACTAACTAACTAACTAACTAACTAACTAACTAACTAGCTAACTAGCTAACTAACTAACTAACTAATCAACTAACTAACTAACTAACTATATAACTAACTAACTAACTAACTAACTAACTAACGAACTAACGAACTAACGAACTTACTAACTATCTAACTAACTAACTAACTAACTAACTAACTAACTAACTAACTAACTAACTAACTAACTAACTAACTAACTAACTAACTAACTAACTAACTAACTAACTCTCTAACTAACTAACAAACTAACTAACTAACTAACTAACTAACTAACTAACTAACTAACTAACTAACTAGCTAACTAACTAACTAACTAACTAACTAACTAACTAACTAACTAACTTACTAATTAACTAACTATTTAACTAACTATTTAACTAACTAACTAACTAACTAACTAACTAACTTACAAACAAACAAACAAACAAACAAACAAACAAACTAACTAACTGATTTTCAATACCAAACTGTTTCGGACAACATTTTCAGTGTATTTGGTTTATTTCATTAACTTGGTTTTAACGTAAACGTATCTTAAGCAGACAGACTGTCATGTCTACATCGACTTCGAATTTCATAAGAATGGCTATGCCGAATCTTATATACCTCGTATGAAACTCAAATGAAACTTACTTATGCCAGTTATAAGCGTTAGAGTAATTTTCTAAAGGGAACCTTATATAAGGGGTAGGGTCAATTATGGGTCAATCCTCATAAAATTTGGTAGACAGAATTTGGTTCGTATTAAATTTGTTTGTGAGCATTGCAGTCATTTTCTGAATGGAGGGTAGTGTCAATCATGGACTAACCCTCATAAAATTGATTTTGACTCGTGTGAAACTTACTTATGTCGAGTATCATCTATATACTAGTATTTTTAAGCCGGTAATGAGCGTTAAAGTCATTTTCTGAAGGGGCCTTATATGGGGGGTAGATCAACCGATCGCTATAATAGTATTTTTAAGCAAGTTATGACTGTTAAAGCTACTTTTCGAAGGGCCGCTTGTATGGGGGCTACCCAAAAACGTCGACCGATATTGAATGTTTTCAATACTAAACAAACCTTATCTATAGGAAATATTTATGTGAAATTTTGAACCCTCTAGCTGTTTCCATTCGGACTCTATTGTGATTCCAACAGACATACAGACGGACAGACATGACTAGATTGTATTAGAATTTTTTGAGGACCCAGAATATATACATACTTTTGTGGGCCTTTGACCAATATTTCGATGTGTTACAAACAGAATGACAAAATCAATATACCCCCCATCTTTTTTGATGGTGGGTATAAAAATGATCGATTTATCTAGTATAATAACTTCCGAAATATGCTTGAAATGTATAGCGCATGATTTTAAGGTGCAAAATATTGCAATCTAACTTATTCGACAATATTTTTTCCCGACGATTTATTTGTAAGGGTGTAACCAAATCTCTAAAGTTTTCTACTTGTATTTTTGATGTTAAAAACATTTTTGTAATTTTTCAAATTTAAAGCATAATATTTGATAATTGATCGTTAATTAAAAAATGTTAATCCATCTGGGGAGAATTAAAATTCATTATTATTGAAACATTTGAGCATAGGATTTTAAATGCCATATCTCTATTCTATTTATATCATAATGTTTTCCTTATACATATGAATATTTTATAAAATGCATATTTTTAATTTTATACATTTTTGTATGCAAAAAATATCAATCAAGTATAACATTTGGATTTACCTACAAAAATTCTCAATATTTATTTATCTAAATATCTATCAATTGTTTATTTGTATGTCTTCAACAAATATAAAATCAATATTCCAATACAATGTCCTCTAGGTATTTGTGAAAATTTCCTGTTGTCTTTTTTTCTTGTTTGTTTGTTGTAATATTTCCTGCTACAATAACAACAAAAAATTGAATCTTTTAAAATTTTACATGTTGATTGACAATGGTTCTGGTATTTTATTGTTATTTTTCCTAGTTTTCTAAAAAAACAAAACAAAAAGTAAGGATTTCAAAACATAACAGTACCATGTTATACATGTTGCAACAACTTAAATTATGCAATGTTCATATCAGTGTATCCACACGCACTTACTCACCCACTCATACAGACAATAATTGCTTTCACATACATGCTGCAGTTGCTGCTGATTACTTTGTTGTTTGTGAAAGAAAGGTTTGGGTTTTTACCAATTTACCAATTCTTTCTGCTTTAATATAACAAAATTCTCTTATTGTATACACCTTGTCATATACATATATACGTAAATATGCATATACAAAATCCTGTACCCTTATACAGAACTACATAGTTTCATGGATTAAAAGTACATTTACATAAAGCGTGGCTTAAATTTCTAAAAATATTTGTGTGAATTTTTATTTCGTTGGAATAGCTTACGGTTGAATGCATCACCAGTATGACATTTACTATACATATGTAACTACATACATATGTATATACCGAATGGGCATGATAGTTTAGAGGTTATTGATAAATAGTGAAAGACATTTTTTTTTATTTTGAAGCACTATTTATTGTTTCAATTCGATCGAAAACGTTTCAAGTACCATTCATATGATGTACACTGCTGAATACCGGAAAAATAAAAATATACTTATAATTCGTTTTGAGAATAGAGCAATGAAAACATATAAGAATGCATGACCGCACATATGATACCATACACCTAATTATGAATATATCTTCAACGTAGCTTATTTTTAATCGAAGTATTTATGTTTAATTTTGCATTTATTTAAAGGATTTGTTAATTAAAAATAAATTTTCTAAAAGACTCCAGCAAAAACATTCATTACCAAGTAAGCAGGAAATTGCTAAATGCTGCCGATAATAATTTTAATGAGCTTCCTAATAGTTTTCATATAAGGGTTATATTTTTGTATATAAGTAGTAGACTATAGAGTGGACTACGTAATGTACTATAGACTAGGCTATAGACTAGAATATAGACTAGACTATAGACTAGACTATAGACTTGACTATAGACTAGACTATAGACTTGACTATTGACTAGACTATAGACTTGCCTATAGACTAGACTTCCCACTATAGACTAGACTATAGACTAGACTATAAACTATTCTTTAGACTACACTATAGACAAGACTATAGACTATAGACTTCCCACTATAGACTAAACTATAGACTAGACTTTCCACTATAGACTAGACTACACTATAGACTAGACTTCCCACCCAGACTAGACTATAGACTAGACTATATACTAGACTTTAGACTAGACTATAAACTAGACTATATACTAGACTATATACTAGACTATAGACTAGACTATAGACTAGACCATAGACTAGGGTATAGACTAGACTATAGACTAGACTATTGACTAGACCATAGACTATAGACTAGACTATAGACTAGACTATAGACTAGACTATAGACTAGACTATAGACAAGACTATAGACTAGACTATAGACTAGACTATAGACTA
>NC_060953.1:38408944-38411819 GCF_022045245.1 Lucilia cuprina | reverse complement strand
TATCTATCTATCTATCTATCTATCTATCTATCTATCTATCTATCTATCTATCTATCTATCTATCTAACTAACTAACTAACTAACTAACTAACTAACTAACTAACTAAATAACTAACTAACTAACTAACTAACTTCATTATAGAAATTACAAACGGAATGACAAACTTATATATACCCTTCTCACGAAGGTGAAGGGTATAAAAAGTAAAATTTTATCCAAACTATTTATCAAATTATTTTGTAGCAATATCTATCTATCTATCTATCTAACTATCTATCTATCTATCTATCTATCTATCTATCTATCTATCTATCTATCTATCTATCTATCTATCTATCTATCTATCTATCTATCTATCTATCTATCTATCTATCTATCTATCTATCTATCTATCTATCTATCTATCTATCTATCTATCTATCTATCTATCTATCTATCTATCTATCTATCTATCTATCTATCTATCTATCTATCTATCTATCGATGATTATTGTTGTTCTTTGATTTTTTTGTATTTTTAATTAATATGAAATAAATATTTTTGGTTCCTGGAATAAGAAAACCGATTTAATATGAAAATGTATGAGGATTGCATTCACATTTAAAAGTTACCCACAGTGCACCCTCGTCATACAATAGAAAATCCAAACATTCCATTTATAAAATAAATGTTAAGGTTTTTGCTGTTTCTTACATCACCATCATAAAATTTATTTAATAAAATGTTTTATATTTAAAAATATATTTAAATAAAATTTTATAACATGTGGCCACATGCTTTAATGTGGTCAGAAATTTATGACCAAATTGCATGTTGTAAATGACATGGTGCATTATAATTTGTACTATATCACAAATAAAAAAATGTGCAATTATATATTTAACTAAAATTTAATTAGAAAAACTGTAAATTTTATTTCTGGTCAAAAACATTTTATAAAAATTAATATTATTTTTAAATATTTTATGCATATTTAGTATTCCCGCCCATTATTTTGGTGACGATGGAAATATTGTGACAAGTTCTTTGGAAAATAATTTATTAGTTGTTCTAATGAAATTATGTATTTTCGACATCACGTTGTGAATAAGGGTAAAAATAATATGAATTATATGTTATAATTTCGCAGAATTTTGAATCAGTATGCTAAATTTAAAATAGCCACAAAATTTGAAGTTAAAATAAATTATTATTTATTAGGTTAGAAAAATAGAAAATTTTTAAAATTGTTAATAATTTTTTTTATTTTTATCTTAAATTTTATATTAAATATTTTGTAATACAATTTTCATTAAATTTTTTTAACGCAAACATTTTATTGATGATTCCCGGTGACGCGTCATGACGTATGATTATTATTTAATTAGCAGATTCTTGGAATTGGTGATAATTTGTTTGTATTCATTATGTTATTTCAATTTAGCACCACAATATTTAGTTTTCACTAAATTACATTCAATCGAAATCATTTAACTTTTTTTAATATATAATAACATTTACAACAATTATTAAAATAAATATTTTTATACCCACCATCATTCTGTCAATCTGTTTGTAACTCTTTGAAATAATGATTAGAGACTAAAAGAAGTATATATATTCTGGGACCTTATTAAATTCTAAGACGATCTAGCAATGTCTATCTGTACGTCCGTCTGTAGGTCTGTCTATTAAGAGCACGAAAGGGTTCGAACAAAAAGAGATAGAGGGTTAAAATTTTACGCTTTGTTTGGTATTGAAAATCGACATTATCGGTCCTCGTTTACGTGTAGCCCTTACACAAGTGACCCACCGAAAAACAGTTCTTGCAATCATAACTCTTTAAGAAGTTCATGTATAGCGGTGAAATTGGAAGTTTTATTCAAACCAACATCTCTCTCCTAATTTTACGATGATCGGACCATAGCTGGCCCTAACGCCCATATAAAGCTCTCTTCAAAAAAAAAAAAATAATAATAATAATAATAATAAAGAATGTGTGTTTTCTGGTTCCGATCTAATTCCGACTCTACATACCTAATTTCATGTTTGTAGGTGTTTTTTGAAATTTTTGGCCTTATTTTAAAGGTACCTTTTAAATTTTATACAATGTTGAACCTAGAAACATGAAAAGGGGACTTTTTGGCACTTTTTCGTTCTACAAAAGGTACTTTTTGAATTTTCTATAATATTGAACTTAGAAACATGGAATTAAGTATCTAGAGCTCGGATTAGGCGAGAACCAATAAAAGGGGACTTTTTGGTACTTTTTCGTTATACAAAAAGGTACTTTTTGAATTTTCTACAATATAAAACCTAGGAACATGAACTTAAGTTTGTAAGGTCCGGATAAGGCGAGAACACGTAAAAGGGGTATTTTTGATTTTTTTGTAATAAAATTCATTAAGTTTGTAGAGTATGGATAAGGCGAGAACGATAATAAAATTCGTACTGACTGTTTTTTACACATTATGCTAAAGGATATATAAGATTCGGTACAGCCGAATATAAAACTCTTATTTGTTTTTTTTATAAAACTAACATGTCATTTGAGGTAAAATTTCAACATTACAAAAAACAAATTAATTAATGCAGATCGATGAGCTGACACCCAACGCTACTCATTAGTACTGTCTAGAGTATAGTTTAGTCTTAAGTAGAGCAATTAGTCTAGTCTTAAATCTAATCAATAGTATAGTCTTTAGTCTAGCCTATAGTCTAGTCATTAGTCTAGCCTATAGTCTAGTCATTAGTCTAGTATTGTCTATAGTCTAGTCTATATTCTAGTCTATATTCTAGTCTATAGACTAGACTACAGACTAGAATATAGACTAGTCTATAGTCTAGACTATAGACTAGTCTATAGTCTAGTCTATAGTCTAGTCTATAGTCTA
>NC_060953.1:38405515-38408844 GCF_022045245.1 Lucilia cuprina | reverse complement strand
AGTTAGTTAGTTAGTTAGTTAGTTAGTTAGTTAGTTAGTTAGTTAGTTAGTTAGTTAGTTAGTTAGTTAGTTAGCTAGTTAGTTAGTTAGTTAGTTAGTTAGTTTGTTTGTTAATTAGTTAGTTAGTTAGTTAGTTTGTTAATTAGTTAGTTAGTTAGTTAGTTACTTAGTTAGTTACTTAGTTAGTTAATCATTAATAATGAAATGTAGGTGAAAGTCATTTCTAATAACGTTTTTGGTTCTTATCACTTTTTCAAGAGTGTCAAAAACTTTAAACACTTTTCAGTTAAAGTTCACCAAACAAAACAACAAAATTACTGTGTTAAACACACTAAATGTAATAAGATAAAATCACAAAAGAAACAAAACGAAGTTTACTTGAGAATGCAATGTAAATCGATAGTGCGTGTATGTTGCAAGTTTAAATACACATACTGTGGAAGTATGCATGTTGCACAAACATAAAATCCTTATTTCAGTAATTGAAATTACTTATGTGTTATGGGTAGTAAATTACATACATTCCAAATGTGTTAGTTTATGTGTGAAAAGTTCATATGGTTTTCCCTTTTCATGTAATAGATTTTAAATAAATTCTATTTTTAACAGCATTATTAGAGAAACAAAACGAAAAAAAACAACAAAGGGAAAACCAGAATGTTAAACAATATTTTGTTCAAAATTCAACCATGTATTATTAACACTTAACATATTCTTATTTCCTTTTTTTCGAATTGCTCAAAAAACCAAAAGAGAAAAGAGTTTTGCAAAAAGTGTTGACAAACGATGTACAAACTATAGTTGTGGGAATTCAAATAAAGTTTTGTGCTTCTTTACTAGAGTTTTATTTATTTCTGTTTTTATTTTTGTCAACATTTTTATGTGCATATGCAAATGAGAAAGTTGTTTTTATGTCAAAGCATTTGAAAAATCTTACACACAAATAACTTCATATGTACATGAAAAGAATAATACCGACAGTTTTAGAAAGACTTCATATGTATAACTCTTTTTTTAGATTTCTAACTAATTTGTCGTTAAGGGGAGGAAGTTTAGTTAATGGTCACTATACAGTTCTTAGGTGGTATAAAGAATATTTATAATTTCATGAATGCCCCCAAGTTATCTTGAGAAAACTCACTTCAAAACTTTTTAATTTTGTAGCAACAGAAGTAATTTAGATATTTTTTTAATTAAAATTATCAATTACATAGTCAAATACAATAGTTTGGGACACTCACTCAGAATTACTGGGACTATGTAAAAATACATAAATGTACATGCTATGTATTTGTAACACATTTGCATATGTATGTCATATGTCATATTAAACACACTGTTTGTTGGAAAATAAATGTGATCATAAATCTGTTATTTGAGAGGACCCAACAAATACACCAAAGTCACAAAAATTCAAAGATTTTATGTATCAAACAAATTAATACGAATAGTAAAACTAATTTTTAACAGTTAGTTATTACAAAAAAAAAAAAATTTTTAATTAACACTGACCACAAAAAGGATGTCATAACATTTTAGTTCTGTAATATAAATCTTGACTAAAAGTTAAATTCACACAAAAATTGTGAATGTTTCATGGCATTCATATATCCTTTCATAATCCTGGTTTTATATCCAATGAAAATTAATTTCTATAACAATTGTAAAAGTATTTGACGTTTAATTTGTAAAATATAGTAGTGTAATATATATCATAGCATTATAATTTTATGAAGTCCAACAATCGTTCTTGATATTGCTCTACATCAATAACATTTAAAGACGTTTTTTTCTAATCAAATTCCTATTACAATTTTGTAACAATTTAAGCGATTAATTTTTAGCGCTTTAGGATTATAAGAGCCGTTTATCCAAGTTTTATTCAAAGTTATGCACTTTATTTTATGGAAGCAAACTTGTACCTCTTGGCATTAAGCATAAATGAAAAGATTTACATTTGCAATTTGCACTGATTTTATTAACGACACCTATACGTATACGTGTTAATTATTTATTAATACTCTAAATATTAAGTATTCGCCTAATATACAGAAGAATTGGATATTTTTTTTATCACATAAAAAATCGAAATTTTAAATTTCTCTTTGTTATTTTGATCTTGAATATGAAGTTAGTTTGATTTTATATCTTTACAATTTTAATTTTTATGATAAGAACTATAACTAGAGATTCTAAGAATAAATAAAAATAAAAAAGATGTGAGCTACAGAAAATTGTCTTTTTTCTCATAGTTGGAGTATATACATCATATTGGCTGAGTTATTACTTACCTTTCGATTAATTAATAGTTTTTATTAATGTAGACTTACCTGAAAATAGAAAGAAAATACGTTCAATTATTTTAAAAACGAAATAATATTTAAATTAAGAGGTATAATTATGTTGTGAAAACCTTCCCTTAAGTATATTCTAAGTATTCCATAGGAAAAAATTAAAAATGGTTTGCTAACAAAAAAGCAAAATGCTTAGTTGGACCTTTTCATATCAATTTAAATCTAATGCAATGTTAACAAGTCAGATTTCTATATTCGGCTGTGCCGAATCTTATATACCCTTCAGCAAGTAACTGCTGTACTGTACTACCACCGTTAAACTGTATTAACACCCTCAAACAACTATGAGCTATATTACCAACATATTACTGCTTTATCACCTTGTTGTTTTTATGCTTTTATTTATAATTTGTTGAGAAAATTTTCAGAGGTAGTCTCAGATTTTAACCCAAATCTCAGTTATTTATGGACCGATTTTGCTGATTTTCAACAGAAAACTTCTCGAAAGCATGTCTGACAGAATTATTGAAGATTTGGATCTTAAAGATATCTGGAGTCTTTAGAAAATTGATTTCAACAGATAGACAGACGGACATGGCTTAATAGACTCCGCTATCTTTAAGGATCCAGAATATATATACTTCATAAGGTCGGAAAATTACATTATAGAAATTACAAACGGAATGACAAACTTATATATACCCTTCTCACGAAGGTGAAGGGTATAAAAAGTTAAATTTTATTCAAACTATTTCACAAATTATTTTGTAGCAATACTTGTTAGAAGACATGTTTTACTCACGTCATACTATGGAACACACTACAAAGAAATAGAGGTAAATATTGTATACAAATACTCATAAAATTCCAAGTACAAGGTTCCCCGATCTGTCTTTTTGTTGCTAACTAACTAACTAACTAACTACATAACTAACTAACTAACTAACTAACTAACTAACTAACTAACTAACTACCTAACTAACTAACTAACTAACTAACTAACTAACTAACTAACTAGCTAACTAACTAACTAAC
>NC_060953.1:38393944-38405415 GCF_022045245.1 Lucilia cuprina | reverse complement strand
CTATCTATCTATCTATCTATCTATCTATCTATCTATCTATCTATCTATCTATCTATCTATCTATCTATCTATCTATCTATCTATCTATCGAAAACCCCTAAAGAAAATGTAGGAAATTTTATTGTCAAGACAAATGTAGTAAATAGTCATATAAATCACAATAACCGTTATATGAAGTCGTACTTACTGTGTTTTGTAACTTTTATTACCCCATATCTCTAATAACATTAATGGAATAAATGATGGCTTTAAGCTCCTTATATAAGATCCAAAAAAAGCCATGAGCTTCGTTTCGTTTACTTATTATTTTAATAATTTTCCTGGGTTAATTTTTATCGTTTAAATGAGTTTACATAAAAGTCTAAGTTATAAAAAAGTTGTATTATTCTCACAAAAATATTTGCTTTATAAAATATTAAGAATTCAATTGATATGTATATTAATAAAACGACCAACCACAGATATTGAATAAAAGTAAATTTATCATGTTTTTAAATTTCCGGAAAATCACTCTTTATAATAAAATATATTTTTATTAAATACTTAGAATCTAAATTTGTATTAAATTACTCACAGCATTTGTTTGCACTAGTAAATATGTGTTAGCAAACAAATGTCCCTATGTTTGGAAATTTTTCAAGTGGGCGTTTTCAATATGTCTGCATTTTATTTGTATTTGCACACACACACACACACATATAGAGATTTAACATATATATGTTATCCTGCATATACATATAACAACGAACATAAGTTGGCATATTTTAACATTTTGTTTGTTTGCACTTGTGTTTGTGGTTGACCCGGTTTCAAGTACTTAGTAATTGACATTTATTAATTGGAAAATAATAATTGACTTGGGTTGCACTGCAATTGTTGTATGTTTTATGTTTGTGCTATATAATAACAAGTAAAACAACAATAATATGAAAAAGGAAAAAAAAAAAACAAAACACTTTTACTAACAAAGAATAGAATATATCCCTGCGGGAAAAAGAGACAATAAAGAGAATTTATAAGGGCACACTCCGCTGCATTGCAAAATCATTTTAATTTTACATGGCTTGTCATTGGCAGCTGAGGGCTTACATACTCGCTTCTGTTAAGAAGGTTTACTAAAAGATCTTTCTTTGAAGGCTTATAAATAAGAAGACCTATATCATCCATTAAAGTCATATTAGAAGATCTTCAGTCGGTACTCACATGATGTAAGCCTAGGAAAGTAATCTGTTAAAGCATTCTTACACTACACTTAAGAAAAAGAGCTGATGGTGCTCTGAATACGGCCCTTAGTTGTGCTCAACCGAGAGGCCTTAATGTAAACCCGGCGTAGATGGAACACGACTTCAATGTTTACTGGAAACATTGGTAGACTATACACATTTATCGGATGTACCTGATCGCATTCCAGACATTAAAAATGCTGAAAAATCACAGATAGAATGTTTTGGTCAAGCAGAACATTAGAGCAAATTATCGTAGGAATACGTTGCTCTACTGATATCTCTAAATTGAAGGACAGTTTTGCCTCGGGTTATATATTTAGATACAGAACAGTTCTTGATTGTTTGAACTTTACAATACAACGTTTAATGTGCATCAATCCTTCAAGAAAGGATGGAAGACAATGAAAAATTAGTATTACATCTTTTATAAAAATGTCCTCTGGAAGACCCCAAAAACCAAAGTTCTAGCTTTATTTCTCGCTGGGTATAAGCTGTTACTAAACATTTTTGGTTATGTATGTGTGAATGTCTGACATTTTCTACACTGAACTTAATCTATGCCTAAAGTTAAGAAAAATGTTGTACAATGTATGAATACTTTCTATGAAGTATTTTAGTATAATTTATAAAATCTAAATTTAGAAAAAATGTAGTGAACTATTTATACAAACAATTTTATTTATTTAAAAATATAAATTTTTCGTTTTGTACACGAAATTTTTCTAAATTTTACGAAAGGAATCGTAAAGTTAAGATTGTATTTTTTCAGTGTAGTTTAGTAAGTGAAAATAATAAAAAATAAAATATTTTATAAGAATATTATAATACAAAGTATTTGCTAAATGTATGTGGTTGTTATTGAACTATTGACCAGGCAAAAGAAATCAAATTCATGCTTTCCATAAACAAAAGAAGTTTTGTATTGAAGAGTATATTTAATAAGTTTATTGGTTTTAAGTTTAAAACTTGAATTCTAATAGATGTTTCTGTGTTTGATATTTAGTTTTATTATTATTATTTTTTGGAATTTGTAAACTATATTATTCTTAAACAAATTTTAACTTGAACTGACATTTAAATGGAATCTGCAGTTGGACATCAATTTACTTTTAGCCTTGCATTAATTGTTTCCATTCTTTACATTGACCTTCTTCTGCACAACAGCGTCAGCATCAGTCTTAATTGAATTAAAATCTAAATATTGTTTTTGTTTTCTTCATGCTTGCGAAATACAAAAAAGGAAATTCTTAAAAACAAGCAATTTGTTTCGCTAATTTATAAGAAACGAAATTCATTCAAGCATTTTTGTAAAACATTGAATGCGTTTCATTGTTGTTGTTTTCTTTTCTTTTTTCGTTCTACACCAAAATTTATTGCAGTCATACATCTTTTATTTTCTTGTTGCTTTTCCGTTTAAATATTTTCATAAAAGGCAACGTTTTCATATTTCATGTTGAATGTGAAATTTAACAAAAATATATATATATTTTTTTGGCGACCTTCAAAAGCAGACACGTTCATATATAAACGTTTACTCACTCACTCACTTCCTCGTGCATTCACTCACTTGTTTACTTGCCAACACTTACTCACTCATAGTAATAGTAGTACATAGTGAGAATTACTACTTATATAACATTGTTGTAGCTGTATCGGTGGCAGTTGATTGTAGTGGTAATGGTGGTAATATGCAATTAAATGTATTCAATGTATAATGAAACAAAAAAAATTAAATAAATTATATTAAATTTCAGTTTAAAACCACCAAATACCCCTAACCATCGTCAAGCCATCCTGATCATTATTATAGAGTAAAAAAAGAACAAAGGATATAAAAAAAATATTTCTTTTCAAAACCACCTATTTACTTGATAGTATTTACCACAACCAAGAGTTGAGTATAAAGAACAACAACGAAGGTTATTTCAAAAGTTGACTTTAAAGTTCATATTCCACCAGTAGATAAAAAAAGGGAAGAACTTTTCATGCAGTGATAGCACTATTACTTTTCTATATCATGGCTGTTAGCGGAAAATCTTTCTTTAGATATTCAGGTTCACGACACGCTAAAAACAATGTTATTCTTACAACTAAGCGATGGAGTGTGATAATAGGCTAAGAGATTAAAAATATGGTGAGGATTGAAGAAGGCACGATAAATTTCTTTCATCTTACTGTGAGAAGTCTCTGCATCCGCTGGTATTGGAGGGAAGCTGTTAGAGAATTATCTTTCCTTAGACATTTATATTCCAGACACTGCTAGCAACCATCCTAAATAAACAAGTAAGTGGTAGATAGGGTAATAGGCTAAAGAATGTATTGAAACGGTGATAAGCATTAAGGAATGCAGGATGATCTTAGGTCATCACTGCGTCCTTAGAATCATTAAGAAAGCCTGGATAGTCTAGTCATTCTAATGTGAGAAGTCTCTGCGACATCTGGCACCGAAGTGGAGCTGTTAGCGTGTAATATCTTTTTAGATTTAGATGGACATTCAGGTTCACGACTCCGCTACTAACCATCTTAACAAACTAGAAAGTAGTGGAGTGGGTTATCAGGCTAAGGAAGGAATTTAAAAGGTGATGGGGACTAAGGAAGTAAGAATTATCTTTGGTCTTCTTCCTGAGATATATCTCTGCGTGCGCTGAATCATTAAGGAGGGCTGGATAATCTGGTCATCTTCCTGAGTGAAGTCTCTGCGTCCGAGGGAACAGGAGGAGAGCTGTTAGCGAATAATCATTCCTTACTTTATCTCTTATTTGTTATTTCATGAAGAAAGTTTTTCACTGTAAAATTGCATAGCTTTTATTAATGACACCCATACGTATACGTGCTAATGATTTATCGATATTACAAATATTAAGTATACGCCTATACTTTAATTCTTTCTCCTCGATATAGAGGAGAAGAGCTACAGTACATGGTAATAACCAAAGAAAGCTTAATTATTTTTAAGAATTTGTTAGAACAATATGCTATAAAGGATGTCCTTTCCTGCGATATCCTTTGAAAATGCTTTTTACATTAATGATCAACGATTAGTATAGACCAAAATAAAGTATGTAGTGAAGATGGCGTCTCAGAATGTCCAATGACATAATGCCCATGAATGTTTCGACATACCAAAAAGTGTCATAATGTCCGTGTATTCTGTGACAATTCCATGGACATTGTGACACTTTAAAAATATAAATTTTTAGAATTTTGGAAAGGGAAACTCTTATACCGAAAAGAATTTCACCTAAATTTGATGCATGTTTCTTTAAAGAAGAGGTCTGGATAGTAGGCCTTTGGCCTGGCGCAAAGGTTTTAACTTCTAGAGTATTTCTTCGCAGTTTTAAGGAATGGCTTTTTTTAATCCATGGACTTTATGTCATTTAGCACTTTTGAAATTAAAAATGTCAAAATGTTCAGAGATATTATGACACGCCATCTGAAATCACACCCAAAAAAACTCTATTGGTTAATTTTTATATATAAAAGGGTTAAAACTCTGAAAAAAGAAGAACCGCTAGCATCCTAAGTTTATTTCTTCAGATCTGACATATACTTTGAAAGTAATTATAAAACTCACCTCTTAATACTACACTTACACAAAAACATTTTCGTCTATAAAACAGACTATTACGACTGACATACTACACTCACTTCTCAAGGACAATTTAACAAAAGAATTTCACATCGTTTATTTTCTCCGTTTTTGTGCTATAAAATTTGGGTTTTATTTTTCATTTATGGTCTCAAAGAGTTGAACAAATCATTACATATACAAGTACTATATACTCAAATACATACAAACACACTCAAAGACACAGTTTTATTGACACCCAATTGACACTAACATATGCATGCATACACATTTGGGAATAACCCAGCAAATAAAAAAATAAAAGTAAAAACAGTAATATAAAACCTCTCATCAGATATATTGAAAAAAATTACGCGATGAATGAATTTAAGATGAATCATATCGTTTTCAATTTAAGCTAAAGTCTTTTTGCGAATATTGACTTTTAACTTTGATATAATAAAAGAACTTTAGGAAAATTTTCATTAGAAATTACAGTTCGCTGGGCTGAGACTGTACTATTGAAATGAACTTTAAGAAACCATTACGAATGTGTTCAAAAAAAAAAAAAAAAAAAAAAAAAAACAAAAAACTATAACAGTTTTAAACAGTAACTAGTCTTCATTGTTATTTTAGGTATTTAAGGGTTTTAGGAAAGGTGTGTAATTCTGCATATTTTACGATTATGATAAAAGATCTACCGACATAGAAAAACTTTTAAACGAAATTAACATTAAAGTAATAACATTCGATTATCAGATGTCTTCAATGATTATTTATGATGCAATAAAACTATGTTAAATTCATTGAAATGGTCACCAGTCATATTATTCCACTGAGATGGTAATGTTTTAGTACTTTTTGATTATTTAAACGTGTAAGGAGTTAAAAATTTACCTATTTTTAATACTTTTATTCATTAATCTTTGTTTCCGTTTTATGAACTAATGCATAGATATATTATTGCTTTATCAATGTTATATAACTTCGATAGTGCGAAAAAATATTCAAAAATGAGTTAAAAATGGAAATTATATTAAATTCATACTTATTTAGGCAATTGTGTATGTTCTCGCTTCCGAATTCACAAGACCAAACATGAAAACGATCGATTTAACATTTTCATGGTGTTGTCGTTTTTACTTCCGAACAAAAATGTTTTTATTATTTTTAAAACTTTTCACCTTTTTTGCACAGGATATGATTATGTGTTTTGACAACATTTTCGTTGACATTTAATAAACCTGTTGTAAAACTCAATTTGAAAACGGGAACATTACATTTTTAATTTCGTGTAAAATCTTGAAGCTAGAACAATATCCATAAATAAAACTTTTTTCTTCTATCTATCTTTTGTTTTGGAAATTCAAGTAAGCGAGGTGCCACGCCCACATACATAATAAGTATTTAAAATGGCATATGTCAGAAACTACAACAGCAAATTTCGTATGAACATTTTATCCTTATGAACACATATTGACAAAATGGACAGTCTAGCTAAAGTAGGAGTTAGAATCTTAAAATTTTGCACGAAGACCTCTAACATCTATATAAATATTTGGGAGAGAAATGGACGGCTTTTTGGCCGTCAACTGCTAATTTTTGAACTGGAAATATTCGATATAAACAGGTGTTATTGTTTGACCACGACACCTATAAAGAGATGAAGTGAAATTATAAAACTTGCTTTTGTGGACTTTACAAAAGAAGTTTTGAAAGTAGAAAATATTTTATAAATAGGTGATGTTATTTATGGTTCGATATCCAAAATATATTACAAAATAACTTGTTCAAAATGATATCACTGTGTACCGGAGCTACTTACAGGGGTCTGAGAGAATTATATAGACAGCAATTGCTTTATCATATAATTCATCAAGTACATTAAATACATATATAATTTTTTTGGACAACCGTCTATAAATGTACACGAAAAATGGTGTGAATACTCGGTAAATATAAAATGATTTAGCACCAAACTCAGCTTGTCCTTATATGTTGAAAACTGCATTTCTGAAAAATATTTAAAAGGTGAAATAGAGAGAATTGATATTGTTCATTTTCCTCTCAAGAAGCACATGAGTTAGAGCTATTACTGCTTTAGTCCAAATTACACATTTTTGAAAAAAATAACAATAATAATAATAATAATATTGTTCATTTTCACATAGGGGAACATGAGTCAGAACTTTTACTGCTTTAGTCCACATTATACATCTTAAAAAAAAAAAAATAATAATAAAATTTTTTGTTATTTTTTTCACAACAGATACACTTAAATTAAGCTACTTACACAAACACAACAATTTTGTATGAGAATTTGAAAAACATGATTTAAAAACACTTATACTTTTGTATCTATAAAGGATATAAATTAGAACAAATCTAACTACATACACATATGTTTTATTTCACATACTTACACATACACACACAAACACAAATATTATCATATATTTCTATTTTTGTTTTATATTTGTAAAATTTGTTTTGTATATTCCTCTTTATATTTTTATAACATAGCCAAAAAGGATGTTTTTGTTTCTATTTGTACATAAACACAAATACATATACATACATTTACACTTAAGTGTATCTATGTTTGTTATTATTTTTACTAGTTTTTCATGCAGAAAGATTTTTGCTGGCTGGGCGTTTGTGAAAATTTTAATGACATGAATAAATTATGAACCATACGTTACCAGTAAGCAACCCAACCATCCATCCATATAGACATACAAACTAAACATTTCGTACATATGTAAATGTTAATAGCATTTCAATATTTGTGCCTATATTTACAGTCCTACATACTGACATACATTCGTATATATATTTATACAAATATTTATTATTGTAATTATAGCTTATTTTCAAACTTCATTATTATTGCTGATTATAGAGGATTCTACAGTGAATTTTGCAGTTTGAGAGAAAATATTAGAAATTATAAATTACAAATAAGCATGAAGCTTTTATTCTATAACTAATAATTTATACTTACTTTTTGTTGGAAACATAATAACTATTGTTATGAGCAAATTAACATAGTTTTTGTTGGATATTGCAAACAAATTTTTGATAAAATTTTTTAACTTTTCTTTGATCTTAATTTTAAGCATAATTACTTATTAAAGAAATATACCATTAAATAAAACCTAAATTATTTATATATAATAATTTTATATTAATTGTAATTTAACATTTAATGTAAAAGTCATAAAAAATTCCACAATTTTGTGGTTGATTTACTTGCAAATGACATTTGGATTAAAATTCTAAATTATAACAATAATTGTGGTTAAAAGGCGGCCATTAAAATATATGAAATATTTTGGAAATTTATAAAATTAAAAACTATATTTACGAACAAGATATGGGTTTGCTTATGTAATATTTCGTATTTAAAAACTAAATTTTCATAGATATGACAGAAAAATAGTTATGATTATTTTTCGTAATATTAAGCATTGATTATTTTCAGTATAGTCTACTGTGGAGACTATACTATACCAGTGGAGAAGTAAAGTATAGTCTAAAGTCGAGACTATAAAACATACTGTAGTAAAGAATGTAGAATAGTCATAGTCGAATATTCGAAGACATTCGTAAACGTACGAATTTATATTCGATCGTACGAGCTTTTTTACTTTTTAGATTCTCTTAAGTATTCGATAACGAATTAATCGTTTCGAAATTTCTTATGATGGCATTCGATAACGAGCAATCGTTCGAATGAAACCTTTCGAGTTTTTTCTCGAAAGCAAAATTGCTTTCGAAGTAAAGTTTTTCTGAAAAAATTGGAAAATTGGAAAAATAAATGGAATAATTTTAAGTCAAAACTGAATTGTGCCAAAATAAATCCTTGGCAATTTAATGGCAAATCCAAAAAAGTTAGCGGTTAGGTTCAAATGATTCCCGATCATCACGAAAATCTGCAGTATCATTAAGGCTTGTATAATACTAAGTTTTGGCGATTTTTGTAAAGATACAATTACATTTAATTAGCTCAAAAGCCGTATTTGCAATCGTATGAGAGCTAGGCGAAATAATTTTAACAATTTTCAATAGTTTTTGAAGTTGAGCCAAAAAAAAAAAAACATTTACCAAATTTTATCAAAGGTTTACATGGACACGCAGACGGATGGACGGACATAGCTAAATCGACTCAGAGCCGATTGGTATACTTTAAGGAAGGTATTGTGGTGAGGGTAATATGATCCAAATTTGGAATTTCTCTGGCTTCTCCTATTAAACATCCATTTGAAAACCCCTTTATTTATTCAAATTCAGAAAATACAGATTTTTTAATTTTGTCCACCTAAATTTTGATTTGAAACTACAGTTCAACGATAAGAACAAATCGCTGCTAAATTAAATATTTGTGACCCACCAATAAAAGATGCCTTTAATCCATAATTGTTCCAATCAATGCAGCCAATATCTGCCAAATAAATAAAAGTAAATAACTAAACAAACATTCATGTTGTATTTACATATCACTTGGAATATTATATTTTGTATAAAAAACTCCTCTCTGCAATTATACTCCATATTTATATTTTAATTTATTTTTTTTTTTTATTTTTTCTTTAAATTTTTGAATTTTAATGAAACATATGAGTTTTGTTAACATTTCGTTCAGTATTGTTAAATATATTTTGAAAGTCTTTTACAAGTCTTCCGAAGAAATACACCTAGTACTCTGTTGTGCGCTTCTTAACCAGTATCTCAGGTGGGAATTGAAGCCACCACCTCTGCTCTACCAGACTAGAACACTAACCACTAATCTACCGGAGGCCAACAGATGTAGATCTAACTTGGTGATTTCTGTCCGTTCATATTACTTTTATGTGTGCAACATTCTGTTTTAATAACCAAATTTTAAAGGAATTTATTGGGGATAAATCCATTTTACGATTAAAAAATATCTTTGTATGGAGACCATAGGAAATTTTGGTTAGATGACACAGTGCATCACTAAACAATTTAATCACATTCTCACACCAATACCTTGTAAAAGACAAACACAGACCCGTGTCACTCAGTTTTGCCCAAAGTCATGAATATTTTTAGGCCTCCGTGTCATTTTTGCAACAAATTGTGATAATTTTTCTAAGTCAATATTGTAGCTGATGTCATAAAGAACATTAATATGAACATGTAAACCAAAATAAATTCATCTTTATCTTTTCATTTCACTTAGATAGTTTCACATTGTGAAATTGCACTTTATTTATTAACGACATCTGTACGTATACGCAATAATTATTTATTGATATTCCAAATATTAAGTATACGCCTAATTTCGAAAAGTTAAATCGAGTTTTATACCCTACACCACTTTAATATTGAGTTTGTGCTGATGTTTGTAACATACAAAAATATTCGACCTATACCCACCTTAAAGTGTACCAATCGGCTTATAATCGTTTTCGGATTATATAAAGATGTGTCGTCCGTCTGGCTGGCTGTCTATATAAACATTGTGCTCAAGGTAAAGGTCGCAATTTTGAAGATAATGTGATGAAATTTGGCACAACCATCCACGGTCGAACGCTATTGTAAATGACCGAAATCGGTTCATTATTTCGCATAGCCTACCACCGTACCTACAGGTACGATAAATGTTATATTATGTCAAAAAAAAGTCGGCAAAACTTAGTTTTATAGAACTTTGAATGACATTACCGATTTTTTTTAATAATAATTTGACCCTAAACTCCCCTACAGAAAAAGACTTTAACTTCAAAATTTTCTTATAAACTCTAATAACACTTTTAAGCTTTACATAAATAATTTTGAAGTAAATTACTCTACCAACATTTATAAGGATAGGCCCATATTTTTCTCTACTCCCCTATGACCTCTTTTGTAAAAAACTTTTTTTTTTTTGAAAAATAAGTCAAAATATAAGCCTGAGAAAATGATAAATCTTTGGACAAAAAAGGAAGACAAAATGTAAAAAACCCGTGTTATATTTTTATGATTTAACAAAGTAATTATTACACACAATGTTATTAAGATATTAAGCAAAATTCATCCTTCAATTAAACGTTAAACGTAAGACCATTTCCATCAAATTAACTTTAAGTTTTTTTCTGACTTTCTATTCCCAAATGCTTTAAACTTTATTCCGGAATATTTTTACTTATTTTTCCAAAAAAAAGAGATTTTTACAAGGGAGGTCAAGGGGGAAGTATAGAAAAATATGGGTCTATCCTTATAAATTTTAGAAGAGGAATTCACGTCTACTTCAAAGTTATTTATGTAGATTTTAAAAGTGTTATTGGAGTTTATAAGTGACTTTAGTAAATATTTTGGATGAATTTTGGTAGGTTTCTTTTGCTTAGTTTTATCGAGATCGTATTTTAAGGTTTATGGTTCTTGGTCATACAAAGTTTTCTTCTAATGAGTAGTAAAACTTTTCACCTATTTGTCTAAGCATAAATTATTCATAAAACTGTATGTAGCCAATTCTTTAATGATGCACAGTGGTATAGGAAAAAAAAAGAGGGAAATAATTCGGTAACTTCTAAACGGTTAATCCGATTTTAATGAAATTTGGCATGCACAAAGAGGAGGTGTTGTCGAGTTTAGGTTTTTAATTTGGACCTTATAGGCCAACCAGGGGCCCGGCGGGGGGTCCTCAAATTAGGACACCTCGGCTATGTTAA
>NC_060953.1:38389425-38393844 GCF_022045245.1 Lucilia cuprina | reverse complement strand
TTTTCCTATATCACTGTGTGATGTCAAAAACTTCAATTTAAAAAAAAAATAAGCTAATTCTTCAATATCGTTAAAAAAAATGTAATCTTTGTTTGAATCAGTTTTTATATCCTACACCACTATAGTGGGGAGGGTATTATACGTTTGTGCTGATGTTTATAACATACAAAAATATTGGTCCAATACCCACCTTAAAGTATACCGATCGATTCCGTCCGTCTGTCCGGCTGGCTGGCTGTCCATGTAAACCTTGTGCGCAAGGTACAGGCCGCAATTTTCAAGATAATTTGATGAAATTTGGACCAAGCATGTTTTTTGGCACAAGGACGAAGCCTATTGAAAATGGTTGAAATCGGTCCATAATTTCACCTAGCTCCCATACAACCGTACCTCCCGATTTGAACTTTTTATGCTGTAATTACGTCAAATAATCTGTTATCTCTCTAAAAATTGGCACAAATAAGTTTTATATAAGTATAAATGATACCGCAGATTTTCGTAAGGATTGGCCTATATTTGACCATAGCCCCCTTCAAAAAATGACTTAAACGTCTAAAATTGACTTGTAACCATTTGTATCGCAATGAAACTCAACAAAACTAACTGTTATTTAGAAATATATCCTTTTCCCAAATTTACCGAGGATCGGCCCATATTTGACCTATATAAAGCCTCATTTAGAAATTTTAGTTTTTTATCAATAAATTGCTTAAATATTTTGGAATTATGGTAATATTCAACATAAAAGTTTCTTTACAAAAAATAAACATTTTATAAAAAGTAAAAATTTTAAAAATATACTCATGGTGTAGGGTATTATATGGTCGGTCATGCCCGACTATACTTTCCTACTTGTTTTTTTTTTTAATTTATTGACCAATACTATAATTTGATGAATATTATTTTCAAAACATTTTTTGAGTTGATTCATTTAACACAAAATTGCCATAAATGTATGTACTTTGTTGTATCTCAGAGTGTTACACACGTAACATCTATCACCATTGAGGATAATGGAGGGTATTACAAGTACAAGAATATTTTAATAAATAATTTTTAAATAATATTGAGTATTATTTAAATAACCAGTAACCCATTTACTAAAGCACATATGTTTGTATACTTATTTAACATTTTACAACATAGATAATCCAATAAAGTTTTATTTTTAAAAACAAATGTATCTTCAATCTTCAAACTGCATAAAATTTTTTAAACATTTACACAATACTATACATATAAAACTTATAATTACATCATAAATAATAAATAATTTGAACACTTTAGAACTTTGTAAGGTACCGCAACAAAAGCAGTTTTAAATAAAACAAAAAAAGTTTATTTATTTCACAGATTACTAATACAGTAAATGGCTTAAATGTAGTTATAAAAAAATAAGAAGGATTTCAAATAAAAGAAATTTACATACATAACTATTTATTTTACATTAATTTCACCATAAAAATATAAAATATTTGAGTACAAATTTTATACGTATACTTATTTGTACGAACATTTACTGTTATATTACTAAATGAATTATTATTGGGATATAGCTACCATTATACATGTATATTAGACCAGTTCCTGGTAACATGTTTGTATGTCTTATATATGAAATTTTATACCGATCTGCATAATGATCAACATGTCTGCGATTCTTGTAGATCTTGTTGAAAATTTTATGAGTTATCGTACCTTAAATAAACTTAAATTGAAGCTTTAGTACTATTTCTTAGGGGCAAGTCTAATATACCTTTAGAAACATGTATGTTTATCTATAAATTTTGTTATTTTATGTATAATGGTACTCATGCAAATAAACTAGAATATTAAATTAAGATTTTAGTTTTTTAAAACTTTTTTACAGTCCATAAAAATGTTTGTAACTTTAGACATTTAAAATACTTTTTGGAAGAGAAATTTTTAAATAAACAAGTAAGAGTTCTATATTCTGCTGTACCGAATCTTATATACCCTTCACAATGGTGTGTTTAAAAAAAAATCGGTATCAAAAACTCTTCTTTCAAATCATTTACTTCGGGCTGAACATACTTAATTTAATGTTTCTAGATATTATTGAAAATTCAAAAAGTACCTTAAACAATAAGTTCACATTTTCCGGTTCTCACCTACATTCCTACTCTATTAATGTTATGTTTCTAGTTTCACTATTATAGGAAATTCAAGAAGTATCTTTTGCAGAACGAAAATGTAGCAAAAAAATTCCCATTGATTTGTTCTCGTCTAATCCGGTCTCTACATACTAATTTCATGTTTCTAAGTTCATTATTATAGAAAACTCAAAAAGTTCCTTTTAAAAAACGAAAAAGTTCCAAAAAGTTCATATTTTCCGGTTCTCACCTAATTCCGAATCAACATACTTAATTTCATGTTCCTTGGTTCAATATAATAAAATATTCAAAATGTACCTTTTGAAAAACGAAAATGTACCAAAAAGTTCCCTTTTAAGGTCTTCAAAAACTGATTTCAACAAACATACCGACAGACGGACAGACAGATGGACATGACTTAATCGACTCCGCTATATATAAGGATCCAGTATATATGTACTTTATAGGGTCGGAAAATTATATTATAGATATTACAAACATAATGACAAACATATATATAATCTTCTCACGATGGTGAAGGGTATAAAAATTGTTACATTCAACTAGATTATAAAGCTAACAGCAATATATGTAACTATATATTTTATTTAAACAAGTAATATAATAATCAAAATAAAGCAATAGAATAAAATCAATATACATATATCTTCTACGATTTCAATTATCTTTCAATTTATAACGACTATTATTAAATTTAACTTAAAAAACAAAAATTTAATAATTATGCTGTAACTTTTACCTCTAGTCACGTAGTGTTTACATATAAAAAATATAAATCCCAACGGAATTTAAATATTTCTTAAAATATCCTTCATACATACCTACAACCTGTAATGCTCATTCGTATAATAAAAATAATATTTAATTTAATATAGAGTAATTTTTTTTTAATTAGCCTAATTAATTTAGCTACGAGTAAGTAAATGTTTTGTCATGATTTCTTCAACGACTACGAATGACAGACAAATAAATGTAAAAGACATGACATTCTTAACACGCGCCAAATTCATTAAATACCTTAGCAGAAGATGCGTAAAAAATGTAGATAAGTTTCATTAAAACATGTATGCTGACTATTATTAACCCATTCTGGCGATAAGGTATTTAATATATTTGTTAGATAAATTGTTTAAGAATTCTAAACAACTATGAAAACCTGCACTGTTTTAACACACTCCATCGTTATTAGTGGTTATAGAGTGTATATATCAGATCCATATTCCGCGTAAAATATATTCCATATCTTCCAGCTGCTTTCCTTATCCACCTTCTAGGTTCTCCTTCCTAGTTTTAAGGAATACCGTTACCTTTAAGGTTGATTTCGGTTAATGTGTTCGTCTTTGAAATATATGCCTTGGCGCTGTTACCCTTAATGGCTTGAGGTTCCATAGAACCAAGGATCTTAGCTTCGACTGGATATAAGAAATCGAGGAACTCTTTGTCTTAGTAGGTTTATTCTCAGTTGTCAACTCCTCGAGAAACCTGAATTATATTTAAAGTCTGAGGAAACATATTTTAATTCTTTCCCACGAGGTGGACAATATTATGCATTTAGTGGTTTTTTCGCCCAGAAAGCAATAACTGTTTTACGTATCTTGCGCGGATCCACGTGAAAAGAAAAAAATTTTCATACAAAATATAAAAATGAGGAAAAAGGGAAAAATTAATTATGTAGAACAAGTAAGAGTGTTATATTCGGCCATGCCAAATCTTATATACCCACCATCAAATCATTCATGTTTATGTAGAATTTTACTGATGTACTCACATTTTTGGTCAGTAATAAGTCTTAAAGTCATTTTCAGAAGGGGACCTTGGTAAGGTCAATTATAAATCCATTTTCATAGGATAGGAGAAAACGTGAACCGATATTCCTACTTTCAATAAGGATCGATCCTTATAAAATTTGATAGGGAGATTTTGGCTCGCACGAAACTTGTGTATGTAGAATTTTATAGTAATGAGCGTTGAATTCGTTGTCTAAAGGGCACCTTATTAGGGGGTTAGATAATAATGGACTCATCCCCATAAAATTTAAGAAAATGATTTTAGTTCCCATAAAACTTTTATATGTCGAATATTATCGTTAAATATATGCTTCTTAAGGTAGATATGAGCATTAAAGTCGTTTTCTGAAAGGGACCTTATAGGTGGGATAGGGTCAATTATGGATAGGATCCTTATAAAATTCTACAAAGAGATTTATGAGACCATAAAACATGTTTGTGCCGAATTTCACCGCTATTGATGCTTCTCTTAGCCAGTTATGAGCGACAAAGTCATT
>NC_060953.1:38384020-38389325 GCF_022045245.1 Lucilia cuprina | reverse complement strand
AGACCGTTGTCTACCCAGTGGATGAAAAAGACCACCGTGGGTAGGGAATCATGCCAGGTACTCACGGAAAACTCTCGACATTCATTAATTTGTATAGATGACTCTATATACACGGCTATAGATGACCCTATAATCTATATACACGGCTGTATAGATGACCCTATAATCAACTGCATAGTTGATTGTATAGACAACTCTACAGTCGACTGTATAGTCGGTTATAAAGACCGCTGTATGAACGACTTTTAAGTATAGGCGATTCTATATAGAAGACTGTATATAAGACTCTTTATAAGTGGCAGTATACACGACTCAATATATTAGGCTGTATAAACGAGCACACAGTCATCTGCAAAGACGAACCTATAGTTGTCTACATAGATGACCCTGTAGTCGTCTGTATAGTCGGCTGTATGAACGGTTTCATACGACTCGACCTTTAGAGGAGGCTGTATAGACGTATCTATACTATGATGTATAAACGACTCTATCTATATACAAATGTGCTATCTATGATTGGTTTAATATACTTCTCTAAGTTTTCTGTATAAATTACATAATATACGTCGGTTATATGTTTTTCAATATTCGATTTTCATTAATTTAAAAATTATATTGAGTTGATGTAACTATTCTGTATAAACTTTATGTACCATCATAATGGTAAGAACCTTAAAATCTACAGATTTTTAATTACATTAATTTTCGAAACAAATTACAGTTTTCACCTTAATACTATTGTCATTAAAAACCTTTATATTAAAGAAATTCCACATTTCAGCAGAGTATTTAGTTCACACATAAATATGTCAAGGTGTGTTCACATTTTGCAAATATTTAACATAATAAACGTAACATATACTCAGCAGGTAATTTCAGAAAAAAAAACATTTCTTAAATGCAATTTTACTAATGTTCTAAAAGTTTTACTAAAACTGCTATAAATTAATAAAAAGGAAAATAAATTTATTTTTTTAATATTTGAACAATATGAACGTAATGAAAGCACTGCCTAAGGAACCCAGCATGTCGTCTACAGACACTTTTTATACATATATGGCAAGGAATTAAGTAGAGGTATGCAAATGTGCAGTATTAATGTTCAAGTCTAACCTTTGTTTAATGCTAGAAATTTAGATACTTTATAATTAGACAAAATATATTTGACTAAATACTAGTAATGAATAAACAAATCTTTAATAATAGATAAAGAATTAAAATTTGATCTTTTATAATACGACTAGTAGCCACCCTATTGTATTGATTTGCATGATGCATAATAAAGGTACTCGTAACGTTCATAAACGACGAAGTACTTTTATGTAAATTGAACCACATCAATAAGCTTCGGCAGACACATCTGTTTTCATAAAGATAATCCCAGTTTCTGCAAAGGTGTAGTGTTTATATCATATGGTGAGAATAACTATAGTCATGTTTTCTTCTCAGCTCTTCGTGGTTTAATGGAAATTGGAAATAATGGAAAATGAAAACAGAACAGGTTTTAAAAAAAAGTGTTATATTACTTACGTAAGAGGAACATATACATACTTATAACGTAAAAGATATTTAAGCAAACTGTTTTAACTCTTTCACGTATAAGGGACACCGGTGTCCCAAGATATTTTACATTTTTCTTCGAAAACACTTTTTACATTTTTCATCAAAGATGATCAATATACAACAAAATAAAGTGTGTGGAGAAGTCATATCCATAAAAAATCTAGCGGTTTAGTTTTGTGCGTGAAAGGGTTAAGGAAAATGTTAAAAGTTTTAACATGAATTAAATTGAAATTGAAAGATAACTGTTTTCGAAAAAATGTATATAAATACTTATTACAACGTCCAACAGTATTTTTCACATACAAACCAAACTGTATAGAAACGAAAGCATATAATTTTTGTGGTATAACAGCGTACTCATTTCTTCACTTCCGGATCGTTTGTTCTCCCCAAAGGACTTTAAAATTGTAGGTACATACAATTTTCAAAAATTTTTATAAAATATTTGTAGTAACCCTTTTATAACAATATGGGTATCAATCGAAAGAGGGCAAATCTATTATTTATATCCTACAATTCGTTTAATTTTTTAAGAATAAAAAGATATAAAAACAAGTTTAATATTATAGAAAATTCAAAAAGTACCTTTTGTGGAACGAAAAAGTTATAAAAAGACCCATTTTATGTATTCTCGCCTAATCCGGACTCTACAAACTTAATTTCATGTTTTTAGGTTCAATATTATAGAAAATTCAAATAGTACCTTTTAAAGAACTAAAAAGTACTAAAAAGTCACTTTTTGTAGGTTCTTACCTAGTCAAGGTATGCTAAATTTCATGTTTCTATGTTTAATATTATAGAAAATTCAAAAAGTACCTTTTGTATAACGAAAAAGTACCAAAAAGTCCCCTTTTTGTGTTTCCCCTAATCCGGACTCTACATACTTAATTTCATGTTTCTAGGTTCAATATTATAGAAAATTCAAAAAGTACCTTTTTTAGAAAGTAGCGTACCACTACACGACCGGTAAGTGATACCAATGGGATTCCTAAAACCCATTGGTATCACTTACCGGTCGTGTAGTGGAACGCCGGAATTGTCAGGTCAGCATTCAATGGTTGCCTGTCATCCCGTAGAGCGATTTTTATGATCATGGGAATGGAACTGATGCTAAAATTGGTGAAAGATCGGGAAAGTCTCCATATATTGAAGATTAGTACTGATTTAGTATGCCTTTTTTACGCTTCGGGGAAGTTCTTCGGTGCTGTTGCCATCTCAACAGGATATATTGATACATGCTGCGCGACTATTTGTCGGGGCAGTTATTGAAAATTCCTATTTCCTTTGTTACATTGATCGGTTCATAAAAGAGGGATCCTGATCCATATTGTTGGATATTTCGGACTACCAAATATGTCTCTAGGAGCTGTTGGCAAAACAACAGAGCCATCTTAGTAGTGTGGTTGCTTAAAGAGGTTAAGGAATGCACTGGAATGGGTCATTAGATGATGATAAGGGTGGTCATCTTCCGCTTTGCCGGAAGATTGTTTTCACCTGATATTGGGACTCGTCGACCCCTTCTGTTGACTTTAGACCAGTGATTGCTTTGTCCTTGTCGGGATTTCGCCATGGGATATGATCCTATGCTGCCTGTCATTCCACAACGGGCTGCTATGGCAAGATATTAGATAGCTCGTGTACTTCAACAAAGTGCTTGTACATGGACCGGACCAGCCATGTACAAAAATTGCTATCTGAGTTCTTCATTGAAGAATTTAGGGGCGCATGGTAGACCGTCTCTAGTCTACCCAGTGAATGAAAAAGACCACCGTGGCCGTTAAGGTAGGTGCTCACGTTAAAGCTCTTGACATTCATACACACAGACAGACGGACAATGGATAAATCGAATCCGCTATCTAAATCGACTCCGCTATCTATAAGGCTCCACAATATATATACTTTATAGGGTCGTAAAATTATATTATAGAAATAACAATCGGAATGAAAAACTTATATATACCCTTCTTACGAAGGTGAAGGGT
The DNA here is from genome assembly GCF_022045245.1 of Lucilia cuprina. Taxonomy (NCBI): domain Eukaryota; kingdom Metazoa; phylum Arthropoda; class Insecta; order Diptera; family Calliphoridae; genus Lucilia; species Lucilia cuprina. The sequence continues at coordinate 38,385,780 of NC_060953.1, read as the reverse complement.
ATAATAAGAGAAAATGTTATGAAATTTATCTGTTTAAAACTTATAGTTAATTTCCGGCAAGTAATCCTATTTTCAGGTGAGCTACAATTTTAGATAAAAAAACACTGATCAAATTTCGTGCGTCATTCCGTTTTTAACATCAAGAAATATTGATTTCAAACCCAACAAAAAAATATATGAAATTCTGAGTCGATCTATCTATGTCCGTCTGTCTGCCCGTCCGTCAGGCAGTGCCGATGTATTTATATTTACTTATATAATCTAAGTAATTACTTCTTTTTAAATTATAAAATATATATTTTAAAAAAATTGTTTCAACGAATTTCATTAAGTGTTTAATATTCTAAATCATGTACAGTAACAATTGTTAGGCCTTTGAGTAGATTATGGATGGAAATAACAAAGCTTTGGAGTTCTCTATCAAGTGTCACAACAAATCGACAAGAACTCCTTGTATTTAAAACAATGTATAACAAACACCCTTGTAGTCATCACTCGTACATTTATCATAACGTAGAAACATAAAAAAGGGGTTCACAAACAATATGAAATAATGAATAAAAATTCATATGAATTTCAATTCTGCTGCTTCAGCGCTACAATAACCGACAAGCACAATTTTTATTTTTCAATATTGATGATGTAAAACAGAAAAAAAAGTAAATGAAAAAGAAACAAAAAAAAAAAATATATATATATATATACGCCCTAAAATGCTGTTGTTTAAAATATGTATTCATACTTGGTATCGTAGTATTACAGATTTTAAACATTTCTTTATTCAGGCTCTGAAGGTTGTTCTGAGTAGTTATTATTCTTGGAAACATGTTGCTTACTGTTTGAGTTTCATACATTCATCATCGTCATCATTCATATTAATAAAAGTTAAGTTTAAGTCATTAATACGAACTGCAGGCGAAGTTCGTTTATAGTATTTTTTCGTACACTTTGTGTGACTGACTCATTAAAACAATTATTAATTGCCACTTGTACCACGATAGAGGAGTAATTCTTTATTGTAAATTCATCAATTTTAACAAGCTATTATAGGATAGGAATTGCCCGACATTGTGATAAGTAGTATCACATTATATTATTTAAAGTCAGGTCTAATATCAACAGACTTTGTATGGAATTATGTTGATATACAGATTATCACACAAGAGTTTGTAAATGTATTAATGTTGAAAACTTGTAGAGATTTGTATGCGTGTTTGTAAGTGAATAAGCATAGCTATGAATGACTGTATATAATTACTTTAGAGAGTAATAATTTTGACAATTTGCATGCGTATGTATTTCGGAAACTCGATGAGGATTACGACACTTTACAATGTCTGTTGTAAACGATGATTTCCTGACTAAATGTTTTTAATTCGTTAACCCTTAAATGATTGTGGAGTTAAACTGGGAATTTAAAAAATATGTTTCCCGGAGTTGTTAAGATAATCACATACATAGACACATACATACATACATACATACATACATACATACATACATACATACATACATACATACATACATACATACATACATACATACATACATACTAACTTACCAACTAAATAACTAACTAACTAACTAAAGAAAAAAAAAATTTTATACGGAAAATAAGTATAGCCGTGGATGCAGCTTTAGTGTTTCGGAGAACATTTTTATACCCACCATCAAAAAAGATGGGGGGTATATTGTTTTTGTCATTCCGTTTGTAACACATTGAAATATTCGTCTAAGACCCATAAAAGTATATATATTCT
>NC_060953.1:38327793-38383920 GCF_022045245.1 Lucilia cuprina | reverse complement strand
GTGTTATTACAATCGCGATTGTAATAGCACCAAGGTGGAGGCTTCACCAAGGTAACATGCCCCCGGCAGAAAAGTCATCTATACAGTCGACTATATAGAGAAGTGTACACACCCGACTATACAAAGTCGTAAATACAACCGGCAGAAATTGAGAGACATCTCGATACACTGCCGAATAGAGATTCTTTTAAATACAGTACAGCTCGATTGATTATACTGCGGAGTGTCTTAAGGAACGATGCGTATTAATGTGCCTAATACGTGAAAAATAAAAAAACATTTGTTTAATAATCCTCAGTTCTCTACTAGCGATTAAAATTCCTGAATTTTTCGAAAAATAAAATATTTTTGTTTTTTTTTTTCAAAATGGGTGTTGAAAATTCCCTAATTTTGAGCTGATTACGGGAAAAAATCATTAAAATTTTTTTTGTGGAATATTTTTGGTCCACAATATAATTTTTAGTGGGTTAGAGAGGAATTTTTTTTAATTCATGTGCTCCTTGTAATACAATAAAAGTCGTTTTGCGTACCAGAAATACACTCAAAGAAATTTTAATTATTTTTACAGCGATAAACTCAAAATTACGGAATTAATCGACTCAAAAAATGATTCTGAATCGATTGGTATACTTTAAGGTGGGTATTTGACCAATATTTTTGTGTGTTACAAACATCAGCACAAATCTATAATAACCTTCGCACTATAGTGGTGTAGGGTATAAAAATATATTACTAAGTCCACATAATTTATACTAATCGATAAACATTTTAATGTTTATTTTAATAAAAATTTATAATATTTTTTGGTTCACACTTTTACATTTCTCGCTAAAGTTTAAACCACCTCTATTGGACGCCTAAACTAGCCAACAAAATTAGCTGATTGAGAATTCAAAAACAACTTTCGAAGATTAATTTTAATTTAATCCCTAATCTTTCACCCAAAGATTGGCCCTTAGAGGTATTCCTTCTACAAAATTAACTACTTTTATAAATATCAACATCTTCCTGAAACATCTCTATTGCAGTAAATGTTTTCCAAGAATTCTGCAATTGTAAAACAGAAACAATAAAATTGTAATTACAATATCAAATAATTATAGGTTTTGGTAAATTGTTTTATAATTGTTTAATTTAAACATAAAATTATGAATTTCATGGAGTAATTTTATGAAATAACCATAAATTTAGGAGTTCTCAGAAACTGCTGTTATATATACATTTTTGTTAATTAACTTTTGAAGCAGATATGAAAAATATATATTTTTTACTTAAGTTTAAACATACAATAACATTATTTAAGTCATTACAATTAATTTAGTAGGTTTAGTTTATTTCCTGGTGAAAATTTAATTTATTGTTAAAAAATCTCCACTTGCACCAAAATCCGATTGATGACAAACAAGCACTGTTAAACAGTGGCTGTATATGTGTTTTTTTAAATCTTCATTAAAAGTAATTAGTGATATAGACTGTTATTAAATAAAATTTTATAAATTAAATTGCGTGTATGTAAATGTATCCAAACACGTACATACATACCTATGTATGTATATATAATACATGGAAGAGATTATTATTTTTACTTAAATTGAGCTGCTATTATGTATTACGACAACACATTCTTCGACAATTTTAAGAGGAGTAAGTGTATCATTGTCAGACAAAATATTTTTGTATAAGACTTATAGTTATTTAATGAAATAGAAGTTATCAATTGCAAGGGAAGTGTAAAATAATTAGTTGGGAAGAAGCTTTCCGAACTGCATGGTTCTATGCCAGAAAAATTGGCGTTAATGTTGCAAATAAGATGAATTGTTTACCGACGTACAAGCATGCAAGTTGACAATTTTCGACAAAAATGTCTTAACTCTAATACTTGCTTAAGTAAAATATTTCAAATATTTTTATTAAAATTATGACAATTTTCCCAACATTTGTGCAATATAATGATTCTTAAAAGCAATTTTAATAACAAAATTTTAGTGAGAACTATTTTATAGTTATTACACAATTATTGCAAATGCGTCATATGATAAAGACATTAAATTTTCAGCAATTTCATGAAAAATTGGTTAAAAGTTTCGTATACGAATTATTTATTAATGGCTTAACCATGAAAACTTATATGAACAGAAACAAAAAGGGCATTTTATGAAACGATGTTTAAATGAAAGAATACATAAGCGTTGTAAGAAGGTTTTTAATGAAAATTATGCCTACATTTTAATGAGGAGGGTCATGTTAGAAGTTTTGAACTAGATCTAGGTGGTTGGTGAGGGGTTAGTGTTGTAGTCAGTTAGGCCGGAGGGCAATTTCTCGATTCTCGAAGGAATTCGATGGAGACCTAGCTAACTAACTAACTAACTAACTAACTAACTAACTAACTACCTAGCTAACTAACTAACTAGGCCTCGTCCCCGGGACAATAAAAAATTATGTACCAAATTTCATTGAATTGCAACCTTTAGTTTGATTACAAATTTTACATGGACGGACGGACATAGCTAAATCTGGGCCGATTGGTATACTTTTAGGTGTTTATAGAACCAATAATATTGTGCGTTACAAACATCAGCACAAACCAAATATACCGACCCCAATAAAATAGTGTAGAGTATAAGAATATGGCGAACACATGGCTAAACATATTTATTGGCAGTAAGAGAGCAATCAGGTGATAAAATTAAAAACAAGTAAAGAAGTATAGTCGGGTTTGGAGGAGCAAATGTGGACCGATACCGATAAAATGAGCTTGATAGATTTGTAATTATATGATATTTATATAATATATATAAAATATTTGTCTGTGCTAAATTGAATTGCTTTGTGTTGGGGCTAGGGTCAAATGAAGTCCGATCGTTTCGAAATTTGGCGAGGTCATCAAGGCTGGTTGGCTTAGTTGGCGAACTTTCATCGAGATTCATTTAACAATACTTAATTATGAGCTCAAAAGCCCTTTTGGGGGGTTCAGTTGTATGGGGGCTAGTGAAATAATGGACCGATTTTAACAATTTTCAATACGCTCTGGGTCAAAACAAACGTGTGTGTTTCATCAAATTTCCTTGAAAACTGCGATCTGTACTTTGATAACAACGTTTACATGGACACACGGTTGGACGGATCGTTAAATCGACTCAGAAAGTGATTCTGTGTCGATCGGTATACTTTGAGGTGGGTATAGCACTAATATTTTAATGCGTTACAAACATCAGCAATACCCTTCCCACTATAGTGGTGTAGAGTATAATGAGACGGTATTGGATTGTAAGGTCTACATCATAACGGTACCAGACCACTCGGCAACGAATGAGCAAATGTATTAGCTTTCGAGTTGTAATGAAGAACGCAAAAACATTCTACGCAACGAAAACTGCTTTAAATATATGCGATAGTAGAATCCTAAAAGGCTTCTTGAAATAATGAATCGGTGTGCGGAACCACTAAAATCCTGTTAGATGGCAGGGTCTTTATAAGGCCTATAACAGTAGTGTAAAACCCTTTCAAAACAAACTTCTCTAACAACCTAAGTATATTTTTATTTGCAAACAATACATTTTAAGTAAGAACGTATATACACATAAAGCAACAAAAAGCCGCAACAAATATAAAAAAATAAAAAAAAACATTAAAACCACAAGCTTAAATATACGAACGTTCAACAGAATGAATTAAGTCTGTCATTATCTTTTTGGTCGATAGTGTGAGAATTTATATGGTTTGTAACGAACACGAGTGTAAGTAGGTGTATATGTTATACTTAGTCAACTAAAGGTAAACACATTTATCCTTGTATTTAGAGACAAATTGTGTTGAAAATATATTTTCACTTCATTAAAAGCAAAAAAAAGTTAACGAGAAAAAAAATTGAAAAAAAAATTAATTTGCAACATCATTTAAGCTTAATTAATATACAGCTTGCAAAAAAAAAAAAAACATACAGAGATATACTCTAGCTGACAGATAGATACATATCCACACACACTCATTTAACATTAAATACCGATTGTAATTTATTCGGGAATATATTATGTTTTTGAGTTTAAGGGTACATTAGGGTGATCTGTTTTTATATATATACAGAAATATATTGATCAAGTTTCTAAATGATAATACGATATAACTTTGCGATCTGGTCCACAAAGTATTTTTTAATAGATGATATCAGAGTTAATATTACTCATTACTCAAACCATCTCTCAAACATCACTTGCTGACCTTTGTAACTAAACTTTTCCGATTACTATAGAAGTGTTTCGATAGCACTATATGTTTCACAGAAAGTGTAGGATATCCTCCTAATGACAACTCCAAATATAGAAATGTAACACTCTTTCCTACAGAAAAATTTCTTCCTAAGAAAAATTGTTTCCTATAGAAAACGTGATTCAAAGGGCTATTATTTCTTAGAAAATATGTTTTCCTATAGAAAAATTCATCAAAAGTAAGACTTCTTTCCTATAGAAAAAGTGCTGCTCAGAATTTGTGTTCTGCTATGGAGAGAATTATTCTAAGGACGATTGTTATCCTTTAGAATAGGTCTGCCTTAGGAAACCGCCTTTGTAAGAAAACTAGTTTTTTTATAGAAAAATGGTTTCTATGAAAGACTGTCTTCCTAAGGAAATCTGATTTCTTTTAGGAAAGATTTTCCTACAAAGACGGGTTTCATATAGAAAAAGTGGTCCTAAGCACTTATATAAAAAGGTGTTTTCCAACGGAAATAGTCTTTCTAAGTAAGATTGTTTTCCTTTTTAAAAAGTCTTCCTAAGGAAGACTTTTTTTCTATAGAAAATGTTTTCCTAGGGAAGACTATTTTTTATAGAAAATATCTTCCTAAAAAAGACAGTTTTCTATTTGAAAAAAAGTCTTCCTAAGGAAGACTGTTTGCTTTAGAAAAAGTCTTTCTAAAGAAGTATATTTTCATATTAAAATGGTCTTTCGAAGGAAGACAGTTTTCCTACCAAAAAATCTTCCTAGGAAGACTGTTTTCCTATAAAAAGTCTCCCTAAAAAGTCTGTTGTTTTACAGAAAACGTCTTTCTAAAGAAGATTATTTTCCTATAGGAAAAACCTAAGGAGACTGTTTTCTTATACAAAAAGGAAGACTGTTATCCTATAGAAAATGTCTTCCTAATGAAGACTGTTTTTATATAAAAAAGTCTTCCTATAAAAAAGGCCGTTTTCCTATAGAAAAAGTCTCCTTAAGGAAGACCTTTTCCTGTAGAAAAAGTCTTCCTATGGAAGACTGTTTTCATATAGAAAAAGCCTTCCTAAAGAAGACTGTTTTCATATAGAAAAAGCCTTCCTAAGGAAGACTGTTATCATATAGAATAAGTCTTCCTAAGGAAGACTGTGTTCATAAAGAAAAAAGTCTTCCTAAAGAAGACTGTTTTCCTATAGAAAAAGTCTTCCTAAAGAAGACTGTTTTCCTATAGAAAAAGTCTTCCTAAGGAAGACTGTTTTCATATAGAAAAAGCCTTCCTAAAGAAGACTGTTTTCATATAGAAAAAGTGTTCCTAAGGAAGACTGCTTTCATATAGAAAAAAGTCTTCCTAAAGAAGACTGTTTTCCTATAGAAAAAGACTTCCTAAAGAATACTGTTTTCCGATAGAAAAACTCTTCCTAAGTAAGACTGTTTTCCTATAGAAAAAGTCTTCTTAAGGAAGACTGTTTTTCAATAGAAAAACTCTTCCTAAGGAAGACTGTTTTCCGATAGAAAAACTCTTCCTAAGGAAGACTGTTTTCGTATAGAAAAAGTCTTCCTGAGGAAGACTGTTTTCATATAGAATAAGTCTTCCTTAGTAAGACTGTTTTCATATAGAAAAAGTCTTAATAATGAAGACTGTATAAAAGGGAAGACTGTTTTCCTATAAAAAAGCTTTCCTAAAGAAGACTGTTTTCCAATAGAAAAAGTCTTCCTGAAGAAAACTGTTTTATTGTTCCCTACATTTGTAGCTCCCGAATTAAACACACGGTCTCCTATGGAAAAGGTCTTCCTCATGAAACATTTTTCTAAGACTCTTTTCAAGATTTCGTTTTTAACCATTGTCTACTTTTTATGGTTGCCAACAATGGTAGCACCCCCTAATTGAACACACAAACATATGGAGTAGAAAGAAAGAAATCCAATTAAACCCAGTAGGAAACTGCTTAATTCTGGTTAAAAGCCAACAAAAGCATTAAGCACTTGATAAATTTATTTTAATCTGAGTAAACAACAACTTGCAGATTTAATGTTTGAACAATTGTCGGTAGCCACGCATTTTCCAAAAGAAAATTTCAATTAATCTTTGTACACATTGAGTGATTTTAACAATTAAGCCTAAAGTGATTTAAAGATGTTTGAAGGAATTATATTGGTTCAGCAGGATATTGGCAAAAATCTTATTGAGTCATTAAAAGCAATTAAAAAGAATGTGTAAATTGTCATTGCAAGCTAAAAGTGTTTGAATATATTTCAAAATTAAATTAATTTTTAAAACAAAATCATTTAGGGGAAAATAAAAATTAAGTTTAAAAGTCTATCGTTAAAAGTGTAACCAAATATTACATTGTATTGTTCACCAAACTATTAACTAAAATTATAAGAAAAAATATTTTCATCATTTTACTATTCATACATAGAAATAAAAAAATATTTACCGCCTTAATGATTTAAATTGCTGTATGTTTGTAAGAAACCTTAGTATCATGTAATAATATTCAACTTTAGAAAATATTTATGCTGCATCATACTAAATAAAACTCATACTTGACAACACACTTATTGTTGAAATGAAACCATTCAACCGACACACCTACTACCAAAACTAAACCATCCAACCGTTTCTTTGCTCGCTCTCAATTTCTCTTCATCATTTTCATCAGCAGATTCATCTTCTTGTAAATTTTTCTACTTTTTTTTTTTTTTGTTACATCTAACAATCTCTTGCTTTTGCTTTAGGTTTCACTTCTTACACTCATACAACAGTGTAGTTTTTGATCTGTAACCCTAATTCCTCTTAACTTTTCATTCAAATACTTCAAGTAGAAATTTTCTTTCTTATACATCACATTGTGTTCTATCATAGACTTATTATCCAAATAATACTTGTAAATACAACAAAATGTGATGCATCTTTAGAATACAATGAAATAGGGGAAATAAAGAAAAATACAACTAAATAGTTTAGAATTACCGCCATAATAAATTAAGAACGATTTGAAATCATAAGATTTTATATAAAAAGAAACTTTTTTCGTATAAAAATGTATATTAAAAAAATTTCCATAGAAATATTTTTTCTATAGTAAAAACTATCTTCCTTATGAATCCTTTTTGTACAGGATGAAATTTTATTTTTTCTAACGATACTACTCTTCCTAACAAAGATTTTATTTATAAAAAAGTAGTCTTCCTAAGGAAAGCCTTTTCTGTAGAAAAATAGTCTTTTCTTATAAAAGAAAATAGTTTTCTTAAGGAATACATTTGCTACAGGTAAGAAACATTTTTAGGAATATTTTTTCTATATAAAAATTGTCTTATTTTCAAGAATCAATTTGTTTTTTAGAAGAAATATACTTTTCGTGATGAAAATTCCCTTCCTAACGAAGATTCTTTCTGTAGGAAAAAAGTGTTCCTAGGGAAGACTTTATATAAAAGAAAATATTTTTCTTAAGGAAGACTTTTTCTAAAGGAGAATAAGATTTTTAGGAAACACTTTTCAAAGGAAAAAATAGGGTTCTTTAGGAAAGTTTTAATAGGAAGACTTTTTCTAAAGGAAAATACTTTTCTTAAGAAAGAGATTTTCTATGGGAGAATAAAACTTTTAAAGAACACTTTTAAAGAGAAAAAATAGTATTCCTAAGAAAGATTTTTCTAAAGGAAAAGAGTGTTCTTAAGAAATTTGTTTTCTATATAAAAAAAAACCTTCCTAAGGAAAACTTTTTCTACAGGAAAAGAAAAAGTTTTCTATAGGAAAATTTTCTTTATAAGGAAAACTTTATGAGAACAATCTTCCAATGACAGGCTTTTTTATAGAAAAGCAGTCCTTTCCACAGGAAAATAGGAAAACTTTCTATAGGGGAACAGTCTTCCAAAACGGACTTTTTCTATAGGAAAACAATACTCTTAGGATGTCTCTTTTCTAAGAAAAAAAATTTTATAGGAAATCGCTTATATTTAAAAAGACTTTTTCTAAAGGAAACAGTCTTCCTTATAATGACTTCTCCTATAAAAAAGTAGTTTATTTATAATGACTTTTTCTATAGACTGGTCCTTTGGATAAGCTTTCTATAGGAAAAAAGCCTTTCTAGTAAAGACAGTTTCCTTAGAAAAATAGTCTTATGCAAGACTTGGTTTATAAAAGAAACGTTTTGTGTAGAAAAATAGACTTCCTCAGAACAACTTTTTCAATAGAAAGCAGACTTCTTTAGCAAGACTTTCTCAAAAGAATAAAAAAACTTTGTCTAAAGAAAAACTGTATATGAAAGATTTTTCTTTATTAAAACATTCTTTTTTAAAAAGACTTTTTCTATAGAAAAACTGTCTTTGTTATAAAGATTTTTTAGAGAAAGCAGTATGAATTTTCTATAGGACAGTTTCTATAAGAAAACGGGTATCCAAAGGATGATATTTTTGGAAAAATAGTCGGCCTAAGGAAGAATTTTTCTATAGAAATCAAAGGAAAATAATCTTCCCTAAGAAAGTCTTCTTGTCTTACTTGGGAAAACTTTTTAAATACAATTGTCCAATTCACAATCGATGTCATATTGTTGTAGAGCTGTATGTCATACACATTTTTTAAATAAAATTTTTTGAAACAAAAACAAATCAAATATAAAAAAATTACGACATACTACCATACAACCCTACAACACCGATTGTGAACTGAACAAATCTTTTTGTATTCCATGTTACAAGTTTAAGAAATTATCAAAATTTAGTAACAAATTTCTTGTCTTGACTTTAACTTTATTTTAATTACAAAGCATTATTCATAAAAATTATGTTTATAAGAACAAAATTATTAATCTCTTGCACAGACTCATATAAAATGTTCAGTTTATGAAAATAAGTATTACCTGAAGAGATAAAGAGAAAAAAACTATTTAAAAAGAAAAACTGTTTTGCTTATTACTAAAACAAAATTAACATGATAATTTTATGAATGTCATAATTTAATCCAACAATAACCTGAATACATACAAAAAAAATAAACACTCATAGACATACACTAACATACATATATCCTTATACGTGCTTATACATACATAGTATGCACATAATAATGAACTACATATGTATGTATGTAGGTACGTTTACAAAGATGTGTATGTACTTTCGTATACAAAACTCGTTGTATACACCAAGGACACATGTCAAGTGAAACTTACTACTACATAAAAACTTTGGCACAAGGAACGTATGCAAAAACTCAAAATAAACTTTGTAATCATTTTTAAGTTACAGTACTGAGTAGAAATCATATTTTATACTTAACTAATTCTATAATTTTTTCTTTTGGGGTTAAAATTTGTATTTGATTTTGGCAATGTCGGACCATTTCATATGTGTATTATTTTAGATTATCGAAATATTTGCTTCATAAAAGACACAATTTTGTCCCTCACTGTTTGCATAAAATATGAGTTAATAAAAAAAATTGTATGTGTTTCTTTTTTAACTCTAATCAATGCTGATAAATTTATAGATACTGAGTATTATTTGTGTGAAGCCAACATGTTTGTTGCATAAACTTTAAAACTACTCATGTTAAAAACAAAACAAAATGTAGTAAATTCCAAATAGAAAACCAAAGTTGCCAAACTATCAGATGCATGCATCCATAAGAACGTCATAGTTTAAAAAAAAGTAACAACAAGTTATTGTACTCATAGTAATCTAAACGTCAGTAACAGTTTTATATTATAAAAAATAATTATCTACTTTAAATTATTTAATAATTTTATGTCATTAAAATTCTTAAAGTGTTGTGTGTTTAATTAATTAAATTCTAAAAAAAATTGTTTTATAAAACTATAATTTTTGCTTCATTTTAAATGAAGCAGACATATTTAATATTTAACTTTAATGTTTTCCTAGAGTATTTTAGTATTAATTTTAGTTTTAGTTAACAAGAACATTAATAGACATTTCCAATGAAAATTCATTAGTGTTTCTTTCTTTTTATAAACTTTGTAAATATATTTAAGTCAAATTCAAGGAATACGTTTTCATGGAAATATATGCTGTTATAAACATCACTTTAGTTGGGAGAGTATATTGTAACATGCACAAATATTCGTCATATACCTATACCTATATATACTGGATGGTATGAGTCTCAATTTTCAAGATAATTAAATTTGTTACAAGGAGCTTTTCTTAGCTCAAGGGCAAAGCCCATTAGAAAGTAGTGCCTTTGAGTTCTTAATAATATTAAAACGGCAATAATATGTTTAATACAAGTCTTGATAACCTTGTAAAAATTCGAAAAGATCGAAAGATCGGCTTCCGTATATTTTATTTTTCCGTAAAATTTGTTTTTCTGAAACAGAGTCATATTAAAAACTTTATTACTGAAAATAAATCACATTTAATACTCATGGTCTATTTTCTGAGTCGATTTAGCTATGTCCGTCCTACAAGTCGAAATTTTGAAGATAATTCAATGAAATTTGGTGCATGATCTTCTATTGAACAGTATGTTCCAAATTTCATCAAATATCTTGAAAATTGCGTCCTGCAGCGTGAGCACAAGATTTACATGGACACACATACAGATGGACGGACGGATAGACGGACATAACTAAATCAACTCAGAAAATTATTCTGAGCCGATTGCTACATTGGTGTTACAAACATCAGCACAAACGCATAATATCCTCCCTACTATAGTGGTGTAGGATATAATGCCTATTTCGGAAGCAACTTCACTGTCGAAGCTGCCTGCAAAAAAGTTCATACTGATAATCTTATCTTTATCCTTAGACTGGTTGACTAGGTGCTATGTAACTGGATCAACTGCAGGCCATGGAGAAAAGTGTCGCACGATATAAGAATCAATAAAATCGTATTTTGCGGTACAGTTTTTTACTCTGATAGATTTTTAAGTAATAGATTTTTAAGTACCGTTACTGAGAAAGGACTTAGACCTGTTTTCTATGTAGACCGAGGATAGACACAGACCTGTCTGCTTTGTATACGATGTCATAATAATTCGAAGGGCAAATGATCTTTATTTAGTGTATAGAAGAGCTGAAGAGAATCTAAATACAGCCTTGTGCTGGGATTAACCGAAAGGTCGCAATGTCAACGCAGAATAGGTGGAGATCTGTTTTTTACAAGAAAGAATAACATTGTTAACTATATATATGGAACCCTGTATCCTTGTTAAGAAGATTCTGGTTACAGATAAAGTTCATTACTTAGGTGTAGTCCTTAACCCGAAATTAAGACACCACATATTGGATACGATTAACAAGGAACATTGGTGCTATATAGGAGAACTATAGGCATGAAATGGGGTCTCAGTACTACGATGACACAAGTGTAATAAGACCAATTCTAGCTAACACTTCAATAATCTGACGGACGCTATTGTACATAAATTGTAATAACCAACTATTAAAGGGAGTTTAGTGTACATCCTGCTTGAATTTAATTAGTGATAGGCGTTACTTATAGCCAATCGGACACACGGTTATTACGAACTCAGCTATACAAAGTTGGACGTGCGGCCTTAGACAATGTTGAGTGGATGGTAAAACTTTAAAGCATTTTAGTTGTAATTTTAAGGCTTACGCCGGAACTAGATCCAAATATTTTGAAAGTGATATTATTCCGAAATAACATGCCTCACAAACACTTATTGGGCGATTCCTAGGATTAACGTCCAGGAAATTAAGTTCCTGTTTATGTTTTTGTTTTAAACAAGAAACATTATCCATAAAAAGGAACGCACAACAGTGGCCTTGGTATATTTCTTGTAACGCACAATAATATTGGTCCTATACCCACCTTAAAGTATACCAATCGGCTCAGAATAATTTTCTGAGTCGATTAAGCTATGTCCGTCCGTCCGACTGTCTGTCCGTCTGTCTGTCTGTCCGTCCATATAAACCTTGTAATCAAACTACAGGCCGCAATTTTGAAGATAATTTAATGAAATTTCGTACTTGATCTGCTATTGTCCCAGGGACAAACCCTATTGAAAATGGTTAAGATCGGTCCATGACTTCATCTAGCCCCCATACAACTGTACCCCCGAATAGGGCTTGTAAACATTGTAATCAAACTCCAGGTCGCAATTTTGGAGATAATTCAATGAAATTTGGCATATGATCTTTTCTGGTACTGTGGACGAAGCCTATTGAAAATAGTCAACATCGGTCCATTTTTTCACCTAGGCCCCATAGTACTGAACCTGTCAAATAGGGCTTTTAAGTTCATAATTATGTTTAATATACTCGTATCTCAACAAAAAGCTGCAAAACCAAGTTCTATACTAGTCTCGTTAACCCTGATAAACTTTATAATTATAGGACCCCATTTAACCCTAGACCCTCTAAAAAGCCCCCATCAAAATTTTACTTAAATATCCACAGATTTATTAAACAGTAAACGGCTTTAGTATATCTGTGGCAAGGTACATTTCAATGCTTTATGAAAACTAAATCACATTTAATTCATATACAGGTGTAGGGTATTATATGGTCAGCCGATTATAACTTTTTACTTGTTTTTATTAAATTTTTGCTATGTGTTAATATTGCTTTCCGAAACAACGACACATTAATTGTACATTTGTTGACAATTTGATGCTTTATGACGGTCAGGTGAAATAATGCTCCAATTTAAAAAAGTTAATACATGTAACAAAGTCCTTTAAAATTCCAAGAAAATGTAGTTGCATTAAAACATTATTTAAACAGACAGGAGGATAGATATAGCTTTTAAATAATACTTAGTAGATTTGTTTAATTTAATGGCCATTGTTTTAAAGTTTGCACGAGCGATTTTGACATCCATTAACATGACTCGAACGTTTTCAACTACCATTTTTTTGTTAAAAAACTTACTTATAACTGGCATTATCCTTATACATTTTCATATTTTTAGCTTACTTAGCTAGACATATTAACAAATACATTTTTTTTGTTCTGTCAACATACTTATTTAGTAAGAAGTGTAATATTACACCTATTTATTTATATATTTGTGTTGCACAAGTATTTATTTTATCCTTGTGTCTTGTTAAGGTCAAAAAACCAAAGTTTAAATGTTTATATAAGGAGTGAGATCGAAAAATTCTTAACACACGTTTTTCATTACATTTTTCTACCAAAGTATTATTTGATTTTTTTTTGATCAAGTTACCTTTGAAAACAAGTCAGTTATTATGTGTAATGTCAATTATATTAATTTTTTTGTTAATCTGATTAAAATGAGTGACCAGAAAAAAGTGCGTACTGAAATTATTAAATATTTTCAACTAAACGCAACTTGGTCTTACAAAAAGTTGGCCAAGCATACAAAGGTCTGCCGTCAAACTGTTTTCAATGTTATTAAACAGTACCGGGAGAACTTGTCAGTTGATAGAAAACCTGGTTCAGGTAGAAGAAATGGCCCACATGATGTTTCTAAAGCCAAAAAAATAGAACGCATTTTCAAAAGAGCTCCCAACACATCCGGTAGGAAAGCAGCTCGGTTAGCTCAGTGCTCGGACTATTTGGTACGAAAAGTTAAAGCTAATGCAGGTTTAAAAACATACAAGGCTCAAAAAGTTCCTAACAGGAACGCTGCTAAAAATTTAGAGGCCAAAAACAGAGCAGAAATTGAAGTGAAGTTTTATAAAAAAATATTCTTGCTGCATAATGGATGACGAAACGTATGTTCTGGCAGATTTTTCGCAACTTCCAGGTCAAAAGTTTTATGTTGCTGATGCTCGAGGGAATGTTGAAGAAAAGTTTAGGACCCAAAAGCAGACAAAATTTCCCAGAAAGTTTTTGGTATGGCAAGCAATATGCAGTTGCGGCAAAAGAAGCCAATCATTTGTTACAACGGGCTCTATAAATACCGAAATTTACATCAAGGAATGTTTACAAAAAAGGCTGCTTCCATTCATAAGACTTCATAATGTGTCCACTTATTTTTGGCCTGACTTGGCATCCTGTCACTATGGTAAACAAGCCCTTGAGTGGTACAAGAACAATAATGTGGTATTTGTACCAAGAGAGGCAAATCCTCCAAACTGCCCGGAGCTAAGGCCAGTGGAGAGATATTGGGCTCTTGTTAAAAGAGCATTGAAGAGTACAAAAAAGGTGTCCAAAAGTGTGGTAGATTTAAAACGGAGATGGACTACATGTTCGAGCAAAGTGACAGAAAGCACTATAAAAACGTTAATGAAAGGGTTTCCGAAAAGGGTTCAAAATTTCATCACTAGTGATTAAAACTATAAAAATATTTTTTTTTTTTGTAAATTTTAATAATAATTTGAATCAAATAAAAAAAAATAAAGCTGTAAGTTTAGTGGTTTCTTTTTTATAAACATATATGTATGTTAAGAATTTTTCGATCTCACTCCGTATCATATTTACGTTTTCTATTTTGTAAGCATAATTCACTGGTTCACAAGTATTTACACTCAGTCAAACGCCCAAATACAAAATCATGTGTTTCTATTCACACACACACACTTACCCATACGCAGACAGAATAAAAACCTAAAGTAAATTGTTCCTTCCATTTTGGACATTTATTTATTCAAATAACGTTGTAAATCGTAACTTGCAGCGGGATAAAAAAACATACATATTGTATGTATGTAAAAATTTTTTGTTGTAGTAATCGTTTATGCATATATATGTATGTATGTGTGTGTGTGTGTGAGTTTGGGTTATAGTAAACCATGTTTATCCTTGAAATACAAATTTACTGCTTCAGGCATTTTTGGGCAAAATACAAACGTATTCAGCATTTAAATTACTTTTACTTTTAAATCCCCTCATTTTTAGTTTTTGTTTTGTGCAATTTTCTGTTTAAATTTCAAATTCTTATGGCTGCATATTCATGGATTTTCATTTCAAATATTTTTTCTATCACCATCATTTCATTTTTGCCACATCTACAAAATTACATCTATACATACTATATACATTCATACATATATATGTACTATTTACATAATGAAGATGTAAATAATGTCCCAGTTGCATATGTTTTAAAGCTCTAAACGTTATCAGTTTTCTTCATCGTTTGAGTAAAGAGAGGACATGGGTATGTATATGTGCGTGTGTGTGTGTGTGTGTATGGAAAAATATTAAGAAAATGTGTTTGAATTTAAAAAAAAAGTGTTTGTATTAAATCATAATTCTTTTTTCCTGTGTATTTATGCACTAGATTATGAAAAGTTTTGTCATTAAATATGAAATAAATATTCAAATTAAAACTATTATTTTAATATGCAGATACAAACATTGTTGGTCTTACAAATATGTATGTTTGTGGTTTAAACTTATTAAAAGTTTTAAATCCTTTTTTAAAGGGTATCTAAAAAGATTTAGATTTTTGTCTAAAGGGGAAATAGTATTTACATTGTTTTCTTAGTTTTTTTTTTTTTTTTTTTTGAAATTTACTTCTGGTTTTTGTTTAAATTTAATTGTTGTTTGTCACTAACAATCATTTTGTGGATCAAAGATATTGTAAAGAAATGTTTAAATTATTTTTACCTTAATCAGCATAAAATTGTAGAATTTATGAGACCCATTTCGAAAAGATTGCAGTTTTTTTTTAATTGAACTGAGATGAATAATTTTAACAACAATTGAGAGATATTCCTATATGAAATTCCTAAATGAGAAGCTATCGTCCATTGTTCAGAAACTATGTTTTGAGCACTGAGTGATAAAATAACTGGAATATCACCAATCAATCTAAAGTTTTTGGGGATTATTCGCTTTTTTGTTTCCTTTCAAATCGAAATACGGAGTAACCTGCGTTCGTCTTAATCCGTTCGTTCACTTTGGCATAGTGAGAAGGTAAATTTGTGTGTCTACTATAAGAATTTTTTTCATAGAACTTTTCCAAATTATCTTAGGTTAATTTCCCCAAGTTTGCTTCCCTTTATAGCCAGTCAATTGACTCGTTTATTGCTAATTGACCTTCGAAACTTGGTATAAATTTGAGTTCTATCTTTCTCTCTCTCTCTCTCTCTTCATATTCAGTGCAATTCTCATTAAAACTCATTCATTATAAGGAGGTTTCTCCTTCTTGGATTCAAACGGAAGTACATATTACAATCTATCACAAATGTTTTTGAATTACCCATCGTTGTGTTGTGTCATTTTTCATAGAACTTCTCCAAGTTATTTTTCGTTTCTGGCTAGTACATTCGTTTGTTTGTTTCACTTTGTCCCCTAAGAGCCTGGAATACATGTGGCGAAAGAGTTTAAGCACTCTTAAGGCCTAATTATAATATGCATACACTAACATAAGTCAGTTTAAGCAGCTGAGCGAACACATATAATCTTATGTGACAAACTACTTAAGAGAGTTTAGTCAAATTTTTATTTGCTTAAGCAAAGAGCGACGTTGGCCGCACATTTCGTACATGATCACCTGTTTGTTTATTGTACACAAAGAAAATAAAGAAAACAAGTAAGAGTTCTATATTCGTCTGTGCCGAATCTTTATACCCTTCACCATGGTTTGTTAAAAAAAACAGTCGGTATCAAAAACTCCTCTATCACATCACTTACTTCGGGCTGTATATACTTAATTTCATGTTTCTAGAATCTAGATTTAATATTATAGAAAATTCAAAAAGTACCTTTTTTGAAAAACGAAAAAGCACAAAAAAGTTCCCTTTTATATGTTCTCATCTAATTCCGAATCTACATACTTAATTTCATGTTCCTAGGTTAAATATTATAAAATATTAAAAAAAAATACCAAAAAGTTCCCTTTTATGGATTCTTACCTAATTCAGACACTACATACTTAATTTCATATTTTTATGTTCAATATTATAAACGAAAAAGTACCAAAAAGTTCGCTTTTATGGCTTCTAACTTAAGTCAGACTCCATATACTTAATTTAATGTTTTATAAACAGAGTAAAATAATAAAATTTACCGTATGATTATGTATTTTGTTTTTGTTTTTTTGCAATTTCTGTTTGAGCATGAATAAAAAAAACTCAAATTTTGATGAAATTTTCAGAGGTTGGCTCGGATTTTTGCTCATATCTCCCTTATTTATAGTCCAATTTTGCTTATTAGCGATCTTCCCGAAAGCATATCAAACAGAGTTATTGAAGATTCGGATCTCGCCGATATCTGGGGTCCTATAAAAACTGATTTCAACAAACATGCAGACACGCTATCATAACGATCCAGAATATATATACTTTAGGGTCGGAAAATTATATTATAGAAATTACAAACGGAATCACAAACTTATATATGAAATGTCCATCATGGTGTATTGCAATTCCGGGGTAAAGAGGTGCTACTAATACATCTAGTCTGCTGGGGCTATAAACTGGTATTTCGGACTACCAAATATGTCTCTAGAAGAGCCATCTCAGTAGTGTGGTTGCGCGGGCTTTAAGAGGTTAAGGAATGCACTGAAATGGGTCATTAGATGATGGAGATTGCATTTTGAATAATGCAATCTTTCATGACATCATAAGGGGTGATTTCACCTGATTTTGGGACTCGTCACCCCCTTCTATTCACTTTAGACCAGAGATTGCTTTTTCCTTGTCGGGGTTCGCATTGGGGATTTAATCCTATACTGCCTGTCATTCCGCAACGGGGCTGCTATGGCAAGAGATTGTATAGCTCGAGTAATTCAAAAATTGCTATCTGTGTTCTTCATTGAGAAATTCAGGGGCGCAAGGTAGACAGTCTCTAATCTACCCAGTGGATGAAAAAGACCACCGTGAGATAAGGCCGTCAAGGCAGGTGCTCACGTTAAATCTTTCGACATTCATACCCTTCTCACGAAATTAAACCAAAAGGAAATTTAAATGGGGCAAATTTTTTTAAATGCACTTAATAACATTATAGCCACCTAAAAGTTTCTTCGGATTTTCTTAATCACTTGAGAGACTTTCGGTTTCGACATTTCCTTAAGCTAGCTTATGTACATTATAGTTGGGCCTTTAGACTTTACCTCATCATCTGTAAATGCTCTAATTGCCTTTGGGCAATCTCTCTCTCTCTCTTCAAATCCCCTAAACTTTCTTTAAGACTGTGTAACTATAGATTCCCGCATAGTACTGATTTAATATTTCTCTTGACTATGAGCTTTTAGCTTTGATCAATGTCTCTCTGAAATATTCACGACCATTTTTGTATCCGACATGCAATTGAAAACGTCTAACGATCATATCTAATAGTTCAATGAGTCCAGTATACATTGGTTACGTGAACTGTTAGACACGCTCAACTTCACAGGAGTTAAAATTAAAACTAAAACCAAAAAGGAAAGTAATTTTGCTTCAACTTAATACCTCAGGCTTGTCTGGATCGACGGTATTTCATATATAGCTGCATTTTTCATGGCCACATCCTACTTAAGGAAAAAAGAACAATTTTGGGACAGCAGATATATTATGTGATTATATGAAAATAATAAAAACTGCATTTGTAGACAAGGCAATCTTAGTGTAATTGGCTAGCAACATTTACACCTAGTAAGGTAAAGAGGTTGAAAGGTCGACGAAAATTAACATCTACTTTGGCCTCGAATTGTTAAGTGTTTCAGGCAACGAGGAAAAATTCAATTGTTTATGAATGTGCAATTACTTGTCCATCTCTGGTCAGAACTGTTTTAAAGTTAAACTAAAATTAATTACTTACCAAACGATCATTGTAAGTACTTATTTAAGTACATATATGTAAGCTAACTTACAATTTTATATTCAAAGATATCACCTTGTTGTGATTGAAAATGCTATTATATACGTAAATTTTAGAATTTTTTCTTCATAATGAAAGTTTCAGTCGCAATTCAGGTCTGAGTTGGGGAACAACTCTCGCGTCATCGCGATTATTTCTTAAACGCGTTCAGGCTTGTGTTTGTTGCCTGGCTTTCGACAGTTTTGCGTCTCGCTCGCACTGGTGTAATGTATTACTTCATGTAACTGTTCAAAGTTACAAGTTGTCTACATTAACCTCGTGCTTTCGTTTTACCTCAAGTGAGGTTATGTTTTATTGGTGGAGACCATAGAATACTCAAACGTTTTTAACTGGTGGAGACCATAAAATACTCACGATATAACCTGGTGGAGACCATTTAAACTCAAATATATACTGGTGGAGACCATTAATACTTTTGATGAATTCAAGTCCGGATGCTCCAACTTCCTATATGAAGGTATAGGTCGGTTGGTGGGGTTTTCTCTGGACAAACGTGTGATAACCTGGCAATATGAGTGCTTGATGCACCGCCATCCTAATCAAAACCCAAAAAAAATAATGAAAGTTTTTGTTGGTTCTTTTGTTCACATCCAATGATTTTATTATAAGATTTAAAAAAATTAAAATTAATATAACTTAAACATACTAACACCAATACAATTGCCTTAACTGTTTTCGCTATATGTATATTTTAATTTCTTAAAACTTGTTAAAGTTTAATGATCTCGCGCTCTAAAACCATAACATAAAGAAACCTTACCGCCTGACTAGACTCCAGAGTCGTGCTGTTAATGTGAAGAAACCACGCACAAGGCAAAAAAAGAAACGACAATTTCCCCAATGGTTCTTAGTATGTATTAACATACATACACATAACAACGTATGTATAAAATACATACTTTGTTGCTCGTTTAAATGTCAAAGGATTTCCTCTAAATCTAGTCACCACTCCTTAGGCATACAACAGATCAAGTTGAAGAATACAAAAAAAAAAAAATAAAATAAACACATCAGTGACAGTGTTGATTGACAAGAATTGTAGTCTTTTTGCCTTTGGCAAATATTTGACTTATTTTCTTTAGCAAAGTGAAACCATGTTTTCTGTGTTGTTTTTTTTTACTTTTTTCGTGTCTTCTTTCCTTTACAATAAAATTTCCTTCAAAATTAAATATTTCCTAAAACATTTAACTGGATCTACTACAACCAAACAACATTTTATTCTCGGTACTTTTGTAATAATAAGAAAAAAATATTTTTGCACCAAAAAACAAGACATAAAATTTTTTTCAACATGAGTATGAATGACTTAAAATGTATTCAACAGAAAAAGTAAAAAAAAAACACTATAAAAATAAAACGAAGTGAATAAAATGGAATTCTAGAGAGAAAAAGTGGAACAAACACTTTTCCATTCATAAACAGTCATTCAAATTTATGTCATCTTCAGTTACATTGCTTTGCTATACATATGTATGTATTTTTCCAGCCCTGACATGAAATAATTGCATGTGTATTTGAGTGGAAACGCGTGTGTATATGTGTAGGAGTCTGGATTTTTTACCAACAGTACTTAGACAATTTGTCCACAAATATTTAAATACCTGGTTGTCCCTTATTTATTTGTAGGTCATTTGTCATGTCACTTTAGTACCTTGGTAATATAGTGCCAAGTCAACAAACCATCCTATATGTATTCCCAAATGATATACATAGAATGAATACACTGAAATCAGCATAGAAGTAGTTACTCTTATCATTACTAGTAATATATTCCTCAGTGAGTTGTACATTTGTAATTGAAGTAAAATGGTCGAGACACGCACATGTTGTAATTGATCGGTTATGGCTCAGTTAGATTAGTTTCTTCATTACCTTCCTTGACAACTCCTCACGATTAAAGTAACTACTTCGGATTCATCACGCACGGTACGTAGATACTAACTAAGCCTTTAAGTATCTAGATTGGGACAGCTACCCCGGATCAGTAGGGCTTGCAGCACTATTTGTAGACGTACTTACATTAAAGAATGTTTGCACATGCATATGTAGTGACTTACTTTTAATGTGTCATATTTGATTATACATTAGGGTGATCGCTTTTGTATGCAAAAAAAAAGTTAAATAAAAGTTTGGGATATTCTAGAATACAATTTTTCAATTATTATACCCTACACCACTTGGATTATTGGACAACACAGAGAATTAATGGCCCGTCTGTCTGTCCATGTAAACCTCAAAATCATACCATAAGGCACAATTTTAAATTAAATAATTGAATTAAGTTTGGGTACACAAATTACTTTTGACAAAGTACGAATCCTACTAATTTTGGTTGATGTCGGTCCATTATTTCAGCTAGACCCAATATAACAGTATCCGCTAAAATGGGTTCTCTAATACAAGAAGCACAACTACATTCTTTTAGTTGTTTTATATTTTGTTTAACATTTGCTTGGGTCTAAAGATAAAAAGGCAAATTTTTAAGGCAATTAGCTATAACCAATGTTCGGTCACGTTACAAATGGCTTATGAAGATCTTTATGTTGATCTCCATAAAAGATCTAATTATACCCTACACCACTTTAGTGGGGAGGGTATATTGGGTTTGTGCTGATGTTTGTTACATACATATTCATCATATACCCATCTTAAAGTGTACCGTTTTCTGAGTAGATTAAGGTATGTCCGTCCGTCCATATGGCTGGCTGGCTGTCCATGTAAATTTTGTGCGCAAGGTACAGGTCGCGATTTTCAAGATAATTAGATGAAATTTGGCACACACGTTTTATTTGGCCTAAGTCTATTGAAAATGGCTAAAATCGGTACATTATTTCTCCTAGCCCTCATAGAATAGAACCCCGCGAAAATGGCTTCTGAGCTCATAATTATGTTAAATATAAAGGTATATCGATAAAATGCTTCACAACTAAGTTTTATAGAAGTCTTGATGACCCTGCCAAATTTCTTAAAGATCGGGCCCAATTTGACCCAAGCTTCCATATAAAGTCCCCTTCAGAAAATTACTTCAATGTCAAAAATTAATTTATAAAAAAAATATCGCGATGAAATTCAGCACAATAAAATATTATGTAAATATAAATATATTCAAAAAATTATATAGGGCTTGTTCCATATTTGCCTTAGCCTCCATATAAAGCATCTTTCAGAAAATTAGTTTTTCATCCATAAATTGTTTAAATGTAATTGAAGATAATTACTTTATTATGAAAAATAAATCACATGGTCGGCCACTCCCGACTATACTTTCTTACTTGTTATCCTTTGATTAGTTCACCAAACAAAAAATAGAAATGAGAGATTTTGAAGCCACTCTAATGAACGTATGTATGTAAGAATGTATTATGTACCTACATATATATATACGGCTATGTATGTGTGCATACGTAAACTTTTTCAGACATACATTCTTATTTTCGCTTTAGCACTTAGAAGCTTCTTCACAAACACACAAAACCCAACAAACAACACAATGAAAGTTTGATCTTACATCAATTTCCCTCAGTAAGCAAAAACAAAATCTTGTATACCATCTATTATAATTTAGGTATAAAAGCATTAAAATAGATCAAAGCCTTTTTTACTTAATATTCGATGTTCAGTTTCATTAATAGCTTGGAGTCTATGACAATTCCTAGACATGTATTTAGCATTTTTTAATAAGGGAATTTCTCAGTTCCTTAACAACGGTAGTTTGAATCTCAAAATCTTGGACTTTGTTGTTAATAGTACCAATTATATCAAGCATGGTTTCACTTCAAAGCTTTAAATATAATATCAGTAATCACATCTGAAAACATTCCTGATACCAGTGTAACAGCAACCTACACGTAAACACCAACTTTTATCGCTCTATTGCTATAGTTCAATAAAAATCTACTTAACAACAATGAACCAAAGTAATGGAAATAGTTCCTTAGTTGAATGAAGGTGAATGAACGATACGTCTATGCGTTACAAACATCAGCCATCAATAGTGGTATAGAGTTTAACTATTTTTACTATTTTTTTCCAACAATTAGTAGAACGTGACGAAAAATGTTCAACCAAAATGTTGATAAAATGTCAATACAACAAGTTTGTCAGCACAACTGATGAATACAGATTTCTCTTTATCAAATTTATAACAAACTGTTAGCATTTGACTAAGTTCTTTAATGTTTTTTTTTCTCGCAGGCAGGATTTTGACCCACAACTATTTTAATATTCTTAACGGAAAGCTCGTATTTATCTCGTTTTGTAAAGACGTATTTGTACACGTTCATTTTTGACTATTCTTTTTTATACACAGTTTAAACTACAACATACATCTATGCATAATTATGCATTGAGTGCAGGCAGCAGTGTCTTCAAGTACATGCATCATTGAAAAGAGTAAAAAAGTCAAGTTTTACGATATTTTTCACAAAAGTGAGTGGAGATGATATAGAAAATAACTAGAAATAAAAATTTGGCTTCTTTTCATAAGACACACCAACTTTAAAGTATTTCAAAACGAGGTAAATTAATGTTAACATGTACATGTTGTACTGGTCTTTATCAGGCAACCCTTGTTGAGTATAGACAACTTTGTAGTGCTCTTCTTTTTTGTCACTTTATACATCAAAGTTTAACTTTATCTATTTTTGCACGTTTAACCATTTACGAAAGTGTGTGATAACTTCACATCACTTCACATTCTCCGTTTAGTTTTTATTTTATTCTGCTTTCTGAAGACATTTTAAAGAGATGAAGCAATCTTATAACGAGTTATAAGGTAGTCATAGTATAGTCAGACTATTGAAAACCCTACATATATATAAAATAATTAGTGGGTATAGGACTGAAGAGGTCAATGAAATGTACACAATACTAACTAACTAACTAACTAACTAACTAACTAACTAACTAAATAACTAACTAACTAACTAACTAACTAACTAACTAGCTAGCTAACTATTTAACTAACTAACTAACTATTTAACTAACTAACTAACTAACTAACTAACTAAATAACTGACTAAATAACTAACTAACTAACTAACTAACTAACTAACTAACTAACTAACTAACTAACTAACTAACTAACTAACTAACTAACTAACTAACTGAAGAGGTCAATGAAGTGTACACAATACTAACTAACTAACTAACTAACTAACTAACTAAATAAATAACTAACTAACTAACTAACTAACTAACTAACTAACTAACTAACTAACTAACTAACTAACACTAACTAACTAACACTAACTAACTATCTAAGTAAAGTAAGTAAATAACAAAAATGTTTTTGAAAATTTGTTTAGAATTTAGTGCAGCAAAACTGTTATTCCAAAAAAAATTGCTTCTTTGTTGTACCTGTAGGTACCTGAGGTATTTCGAATACCGGCTTCACCATAATGTCCATATGCACTATGACTCCATTAAGTGTGTCAGAAACGTCCATGTATTTGAAAATTTGTTAAGAATTTATTGCAGCGAAACTGTTATCCCGAAAAGATTTGCTACTTTGTTGTACATTTATTCTGCATAGATGCCCTTCAGTCTGAGGTATTTCGAATACCGGCTTCACCATAATGTCCACGGGCACTATGACTTCATTAAGTGTGTCAGAAACGTCCATGTATTTGAAAATTTGTTAAGAATTTAGTGCAGCGAAACTGTTATCCCGAAAAGATTTGCTTTTTTGTTGTACCTATGTCCTGCATAGACGGCTTATTTCGAATACCGGCTTCACCATAATGTCCATGCGCACTATGACTGCATTAAGTGTGTCAGAAACGTCCATATATTTGAAAATTTGTTTAGAATTTAGTGCCGCGAAACTGTTATACCGAAATTTGCTTTTTTGTTGTACCTATATCCTGCATAGACGGCTTTCGGTCAGAGGTATTTCGAATACCGGCCATAATACCATAATGTACATAGGCACTATGACTCCATTAAGTGTGTCAGAAATGTCCATGGGCATTGTGTCGCTGGACATTATAACATGTCACCAAAACTTTTTTATTCAATTAAAGTATATCCGCCTGTGAGTCCAAGTAAATATTGATAGACCCCATATAACAGTATTCCAGGAATTTAGCTTGGGAGCTCAATGTTATATTAAATATTTGGTATCTCAACAAAATCGGCACAGGTTTACTTTATATAAGCCTGCAGCTTCTTTTCGTAATGATAGAAAATAATACTTCTACCAAAATTTAGAAATATATGCGCTGTATTTATTTTGGAAAAATTCAGGATTTTTGGGACTGGCACTGGAATACTTTAAGGTTAATACTGAATAAAAATTTCTTCATGTTACAAACATCAACACAGTTACATAATACAATCTTTAGTATAGTGGTTAAGGGAAAAAAGGGAAAAATACAAGACCCAAAAAAAAAGCCAAAAAGACAAGTTAGTTGTATCCGTGGCAGAAGTTTGATTAAGAAAAAAACATGATGAAAATATGTCAATGGTGGCATCACAAATGACTGTAAACTCACATAAATTATATATAAAAGAAACATGATGAAAATATGGTATTTTTATAGTTTTTTTTATACATTTCTCTTAAGGTTTTTAATGTTGCATAGATTAAAGTTTTAAGGAAAAGTTTTAAATACAAAAAAAATAGAGGAAAGACGACTATTTAAGGAAGTCATAAAGCATGCTAGTTTGTAGAAAATCTTTTTTTATTTTACGGAATTCATTAAAAATAAAGGCAGCTTTTTTGTCGGCTATAAATAGAATTTAAAGTAGTATGGTTGTTTTGTAATGATAATCAAAAAGCTATATGAATGTAAATTAGACTGGTGTGGAAAAATTTTTATATCTCTGATCCATTATAGTATACAATGATCATGGATAAGGTTAAAATTAGGAATTTAAAATAAATAAAAAGCCAATTAAATGGAATCCTAGATCGAATAAGATCAATAAAACCATACCGTTAAAGTTTGACTGTTATTATAGATATTAATTTTCATTCATTCATTAATGGGCTTCTGTAACCATATACGCAAATGTGTTAAACAATTTTAAATTACTCTTTATATGTATTGAAGTACATATACTTACATATAAAAACACAAGTAGGTTTTTATGTGTATGTAAACCTCATAATGGCGAGCGTTTTTGTACAGCATTTTTTCTCCTTGTAACTTCAAATACCAATTAAAAATGCCCTCAAAACAGGAAGCAAGAAATGGAATGCAAAAACACAGATACAAATGAAATAGTAGTATTCAAATTAACAGCATGTATACATGTACAGAGACAAGACAAGCTCCTTGCTTGTTACAATTAACATGAATATAATGAGAAGAGAAAAAAAAACACAATTTTTTGTGGCATTTTTCTACTATCTTATTTTGTCTTTTTTTTTGCAATTTAAAGAAATAATGATAATGACCAAATGGTGCACAAGAAGCACATACTATATTAAGAAAGTTAATTTAAAAATGTATATTATTAAAGGAGCTCTTTACTGTAGATTTTTAAGAAAATTACTGAACTGTTGTTGTTTTTTCCGCCTATTTTCAGACTTAACTAACGGTGGCGTTTCGGGTCCCCTAGATACATTTAATGATTTCGATGAAATGTCTACTACAACTACTACAACATTCCCGCCTTACACACATCCCCAATGGATTGAACCATATTTTGATCCTACAACACCGCGTAATGTCACAGCTTTAATGGGTAAATCAGCGTATCTAAGTTGTCGAGTTAGAAATTTGGGAAATAAAACAGTAAGTAAAGTCTGAGTTTAAATTACAGTTGCATAATATTTTTATGTATGTATGTGCGTGTAATAGAATTGTTACTGTTTAACTGACTAATTCAAAGCCTAAACGCCGAAAGTTAGAAGGATAAAATTTAATCTGAACAATGTTTACTCACCAAATACGATTCAATAGGCCAGATTTTTGGAAAAAAATCTAAAAAAATAGATTTTTTACGTGTAAAATAATCTCAAAGGTTTCTCTAAATTAGACGTATACTAAATAGTAGTAATATTAATAAATCATTAACACGTATACGCACAGATGACATTAATGAAAGCAGAGCTACTACTTACAATATAAAACTTTTCTCTATAAATTTAACGTTTTTTGAGAAAATACCACTATAGAATAGACTACAGACTAGAATATAGACTAAACTATGGACAATAATATAAATTAGACCAGACTAGACTATATAATAAATTATAAGCTGGACTATAAACCAGACTATAGACCAGTCTATTGAAAAGAATGTAGACTAGACTATAGACTAGATTATAGACTAGACTAAAGACTGGACTATAGACTAAATTATCTAATATATAGTCTATAGTCTAGTCTATAGTCTAGTCTATAGTCTAGTCTATAGTCTAGTCTATAGTCTAGTCTATAGTCTAGTCTATAGTCTAGCCTATAGTCTAGTCTATAGTCTAGTCTATAGTCTAGTCTATAGACTAGACTATAGACTAGACTATAGACTAGACTATAGACTAGTCTATAGTCTAGTCTATAGTCTAGTCTATAGACTAGACTATAGACTAGTCTATAGACTAGACTATAGACTAGACTATAGACTAGACTATAGACTAGACTATAGACTAGACTATAGACTAGACTATAGACTAGACTATAGACTAGACTATAGACTAGACTATAGACTAGACTATAGACTAGACTATAGACTAGACTATAGACTAGACTATAGACTAGACTATAGACTAGACTATAGACTAGACTATAGACTAGACTATAGACTAGACTATAGACTAGACTATAGACTAGACTATAGACTAGACTATAGACTAGACTATAGACTAGACTATAGACTAGACTATAGACTAGACTATAGACTAGACTATAGACTAGACTATAGACTAGACTATAGACTAGACTATAGACTAGACTATAGACTAGACTATAGACTAGACTATAGACTAGACTATAGACTAGACTATAGACTAGACTATAGACTAGACTATAGACTAGACTATAGACTAGACTATAGACTAGACTATAGACTAGACTATAGACTAGACTATAGACTAGACTATAGACTAGACTATAGACTAGACTATAGACTAGACTATAGACTAGACTATAGACTAGACTATAGACTAGACTATAGACTAGACTATAGACTAGACTATAGACTAGACTATAGACTAGACTATAGACTAGACTATAGACTAGACTATAGACTAGACTATAGACTAGACTATAGACTAGACTATAGACTAGACTATAGACTAGACTATAGACTAGACTATAGACTAGACTATAGACTAGACTATAGACTAGACTATAGACTAGACTATAGACTAGACTATAGACTAGACTATAGACTAGACTATAGACTAGACTATAGACTAGACTATAGACTAGACTATAGACTAGACTATAGACTAGACTATAGACTAGACTATAGACTAGACTATAGACTAGACTATAGACTAGACTATAGACTAGACTATAGACTAGACTATAGACTAGACTATAGACTAGACTATAGACTAGACTATAGACTAGACTATAGACTAGACTATAGACTAGACTATAGACTAGACTATAGACTAGACTATAGACTAGACTATAGACTAGACTATAGACTAGACTATAGACTAGACTATAGACTAGACTATAGACTAGACTATAGACTAGACTATAGACTAGACTATAGACTAGACTATAGACTAGACTATAGACTAGACTATAGACTAGACTATAGACTAGACTATAGACTAGACTATAGACTAGACTATAGACTAGACTATAGACTAGACTATAGACTAGACTATAGACTAGACTATAGACTAGACTATAGACTAGACTATAGACTAGACTATAGACTAGACTATAGACTAGACTATAGACTAGACTATAGACTAGACTATAGACTAGACTATAGACTAGACTATAGACTAGACTATAGACTAGACTATAGACTAGACTATAGACTAGACTATAGACTAGACTATAGACTAGACTATAGACTAGACTATAGACTAGACTATAGACTAGACTATAGACTAGACTATAGACTAGACTATAGACTAGACTATAGACTATAGACTAGACTATAGACTAGACTATAGACTAGACTAGACTATAGACTAGACTATAGACTAGACTATAGACTATAGACTAGACTATAGACTAGACTATAGACTAGACTATAGACTAGACTATAGACTAGACTATAGACTAGACTATAGACTAGACTATAGACTAGACTATAGACTAGACTATAGACTAGACTATAGACTAGACTATATAACTAGACTATAGACTAGACTATAGACTAGACTATAGACTAGACTATAGACTAGACTATAGACTAGACTATAGACTAGACTATAGACTAGACTATAGACTAGACTATAGACTATAGACTAGACTATAGACTAGACTATAGACTAACTATAGACTATAGACTAGACTATAGACTAGACTATAGACTAGACTATAGACTAGACTATAGACTAGACTATAGACTAGACTATAGACAATAGACTAGACTATAGACTAGACTATAGACTATAGACTAGACTATAGACTAGACTATAGACTAGACTATAGACTAGACTATAGACTATAGACTAGACTAGACTATAGACTAGACTAGACTATAGACTAGACTATAGACTAAGACTATAGACTAGACTATAGACTAGACTATAGACTAGACTATAGACTAGACTATAGACTAGACTACTATAGACTAGACTATAGACTAGACTATAGACTAGACTATAGACTAGACTATAGACTAGACTATAGACTAGACTATAGACTAGACTATAGACTAGACTATAGACACTAGACTAGACTATAGACTAGACTATAGACTAGACTATAGACTAGACTATAGACTAGACTATAGACTAGACTATAGACTAGACTATAGACTAGACTATAGACTAGACTATAGACTAGACTATAGACTAGACTATAGACTAGACTATAGACTAGACTATAGACTAGACTATAGACTAGACTATAGACTAGACTATAGACTAGACTATAGACTAGACTATAGACTAGACTATAGACTAGACTATAGACTAGACTATAGACTAGACTATAGACTAGACTATAGACTAGACTATAGACTAGACTATAGACTAGACTATAGACTAGACTATAGACTAGACTATAGACTAGACTATAGACTAGACTATAGACTAGACTATAGACTAGACTATAGACTAGACTATAGACTAGACTATAGACTAGACTATAGACTAGACTATAGACTAGACTATAGACTAGACTATAGACTAGAGACTATAGACTAGACTATAGACTAGACTATAGACTAGACTATAGACTAGACTATAGACTAGACTATAGACTAGACTATAGACTAGACTATAGACTAGACTATAGACTAGACTATAGACTAGACTATAGACTAGACTATAGACTAGACTATAGACTAGACTATAGACTAGACTATAGACTAGACTATAGACTAGACTATAGACTAGACTATAGACTAGACTATAGACTAGACTATAGACTAGACTATAGACTAGACTATAGACTAGACTATAGACTAGAATATAGACTAGACTATAGACTAGACTATAGAGTAGACTGTAGACTAGACTATAGACTAGACTATAGACTAGACTATAGACTAGACTATAGACTAGAATATAGACTAGACTATAGACTAGACTTAGTTAGTATGATCACTGACAATCTACTCTTGTAAATGGGAAAATTATTTGTAGCCGTTTGCGTATATGAAATATTTTTTTTCCTTGTATGAATGTGTTGGTTTTTGCAACAAAAAATATTAAATAAAGATATGTTTTTTTTAATGTATTAGTATTTACTCTTCCATAATAAACTTTTGCACACTCCTGGACTATACTAAGCCGCAAAAATGACATATGATAATTTTGAATTGATTGACCAATCCCAACTATTTACTTATCTTTCCTAAAAAGAATTGAGTCTAAATCTTTAGCATATTATTTCCCAAAATTTAAGTATATTGCATTATATCCTGATATGTATATAGCATCATAATCGAACTAATTTACAAATGGTAAATTAAACAACCAAAAAATACTTACATTGACTTTTTGTAAAACTGCTGAGTTTCTTCATGAAATATTTTTACTCACTCTTTATTTAACAGACATATTTACATACTTACATATATTTCTACATATTAATATATGAAAGCACATATGCATATCCATTAAAATAATGATAACAAAGAAAATAAAAGAAATAATTATAATAACAATTACTCCAATTTTGTACTATACTGTATATACTGTAATATTGCCCAATAAGCAAAAATCTTTGAAATGATGTAAATATGTATTTGAAAACCTATTCAAATTTCATACATAGCCTTTGAGAACAAATTTGAAAACTTTTGTTTTCAAATGGAAATAATGGCCTTCTCAAACAAAAAGGCAGTTAGAAATTAAACGTATTTTTCAAATGTATTTCAAATTTCAAACCCTAATTATAATGCTAAATATTGCAAAATTCATATATTTTTTTACATCACCTGAAAATAAAACATTCATACATTTATTTTAGCATATTTTTCTTTTATATCTCCGATTATTTCTCCTATATTTAACGTTTTTTCGCTTCCTTGCTGTAGAAAAAATGTTCTGTTTTTATTTTTCTAAAATAATTTATTTTTTGAAAGAAACTTTTCTAAGTTCAATTCAAACAAAACTTTGAAAATTTTATAAATATCACACATTATATTTTTTTAAACGTTTTTGGAAATTATCATGTTTATTTCAAAGGCTAAACTTTAAATTTGAAAACAATTTGTAAAATACAATATTTAGTTAAGAAAATTTTCAAAAATATTCACAGGTTTGAATCGATGTTTATTGGGTGGTAGCAGTTATAGCAGTACTAGTGTCTGTGTTTTTGTCATCTACGAAATTCTATATACAACAAGTACTTTTGTAGAAGATTAAAATCATTGTTTTTGAAATGCTTAAAGGATACAAAAGGAAAAATACGACAAAATATTTAAAGAACAGTAAAAACTTCTTACCACACACATATATATTTTCAATTACACATACATACACACTCCGTATTAAGAACAAAAGAAAATTATGAAAAACAAAAAAAGTATTAAATATTACGTACACAGAAAAGAAAAAAGAAGAGGAGAATAAATGAGGAAAAAATATGACGGCAAAAAGTTTGCATTTAAACAAAATAATAATAAAAGCAAATAAACGCTTTTTTTGTTGCTGTTGTTATTGTATTTTCAGCTAAAATAAACATTAATGAAATTGTCATTTGACATGTTTTTCGTTTGTAACTTTTACGCCCTGCAACTTTAGGAGATCCCAAGCAGACTCGGTGTATAATTCTTTGTAATAAGTAATGGAGCTGGAAACATTTAAAATTAATTGAAATTGAAATTTAAGCAGTTCGACAGTTCGAAGGAAAAACATATCATTAACTTAATTCCAAGATATGCTAAGAGCTGTCTCGAATACAAACAAATTATAGCTCCAAATGTTTAAAATCTTGCAATACAATGGGAGGAAAGCAGTTGTCAATTTAGTAGGTTTAACTGAATTATCAAGATATAGATACTTAAACGATTTTCAAGTATAGCATTTGCTCGTGTGTAGTACCTCGGCATAGTCCATCTCACACTACAGGGTACTTTTTGCAATCTAATACAACACATGTTGTACGACAAGTCTATAGTCTAGTCTATAGTCTAGTCTATAGTCTAGTCTATAGTCTAGTCTATAGTCTAGTCTATAGTCTAGTCTATAGTATAGTCTATAGTATAGTCTATAGTCCAGTCTATAGTCTAGTCTATATTCTAGTCTATAGTCTAGTCTTTACTGTAGTCTATAGTCTAGTCTTTAGTCTAGACTATAGGATTCAATATAGCCGAGCAGGTATTCGTTCTTAATATCAAATGGAAGAAAATTTTCAATTGGAAGTATTATTTCTTATAACCGACTTTGTACTTCTCATTCAGGACACATAGACATATAAAAGCTCACTACTTGTTATGTCTTAACTATGTACTTATTTGTAAGTAACCGTTGTAGGTACTGCCACTCAATGGCATTGGTTTATTTTTGCAAAATATTGATTATTATTTTTTCTACAAAAATGTTTCTTTTTCTTTCAATATCCTAGAAAATCTATTTTATTTCTTATAACTATCATTATTTAGAAATTCCCTTTCTTTAGATATTTAAATTAAATTTGTTTAACTAAATCTGATTATAAGAAAAGTGAATAAATGAAAATAACAAATATGAAATTAATTCTTTTAATATGACAGAAACAAAAACAAACAATAACGCTGTTTGATTTTCTACTTTTATCCCCTTTTTTGTAATGAGTTATTTTGTTTGTTTTATAAATGAGAAAAAAATATGCATGAAAAATAAACAAATTTATATAATTAAATATGCTGGCGAAACAGTTAAGAAAAGAAAAATGTAGAATATTATTAGAACTAACAATTATGTAAATAAAAGAGGTCGCACATTCTGACAACACATTGCAAGTACCTGGGAATGATTTCGTTTCTAAATTAAAATTTCAAAGAGAGACAATAGAACAACAAAACGATTTATTAAAATTTAATATAACACCCAGTGTCAGTTACAATGGAGCCAAATTAGAAGAATATTGTTGAATGGAATATGAATAATTTTGGTGAATTCGGTTAATTGCTTTTGCTTGATTTTCACTTGATTTAGGCAGTCATACAGACGGACGCACTGTATCTATAAGAGCTCGGAAGATGTATACTTTATTGAATCTCAGTTGAATATTTCTTAGTTTTACACACGAAATGACCAACTTATATACATATATGCTCTATTACCACCGGTGGCATTAAATTATACATCCAATGTAAAGAAAAATTTCCACGTTTTCATACTTATTTGATTTCAACTCAAATATTTATTTTACATTTTTTAAACTCTGCGCCATTAACACCATTTCCCTGTCACATATTCTGCAAGAATTTTCAACTATTTTTTTACTTAATTTTTTTTTTTTTTTAATTCCTCCCCCTTAAAATATCTAAAAAGAGGAAAAACAGAGAGACCTTTAAATTTTGGGTAAGGTGTAGTTATACAAATAAAAATATCACATCTCGCATTTAAATTTCAACATCTACATAAGTATTTAACTATTTACACACTGAATGAGAAAAGGAATGAATGAATAAATGAATTACTAAATATATTACCGCAGGTGAAAAGGGGGGAAGGGAAAGTGGTAAGGAAAATAAGGTAAATACACCAGGTGCAGTTCTTTTTATAAACAATTACGTTTTTAAAACTTAATGCAAATAAATCCCATTTATTGTTGTTAATTAAAAGAAACAACAACAAACATAAAAAAATGAAATGAAAAAATAAAAAGGAAAAAAAGGAATAAGTTGAACAAAACGTTGTTTTTTTTTGTCTTTATAAAAGTTACCGTTATAATTTAAATAAAATTTTTTTATATATTTTATTTAACCAAAGAAAAAAGTATAATGTAACACTAATTCCGTTTACACATTTGGGCGTAAAATTAGTGTTTAACAAGAAAGAGAGAATTAGTAATTTTTTATTATTTTAGATCAGTCTTGGGGAGTATAAGATCATAAATTACATAAAAATACTTGCAACTAATTAACTAACTAAGTAACTAAGTAATTAACTAACTAGCTGACTAACTGGCTGACTGGCTAACTTAGGTTAGGTTGATACAAGGATGTATACTACATCAAATCCGAAGAAATACACCTAGGCCACTATCGGGCCTGTTGTGCGCTCCAATTCAAGAACAATTTTTTTTCACTTAATGTATTATTTTTCCATGTTCAGAAACTCAGTTTCCTGGACGTAATCTTCCAATCGGTGTTGGTTAAGAATGTTATTTCCGGAATAACATCACTTCCAAGATACTTGGATCTAACTTTGACGAATGCCTGATAATGGCATAGAAAGTGCTCCAGAGTTTCACTGTCCTCTCCACATGCTCTACATTCGTCTGAATCCGCACGTCCAATTTTGTATAGATGTGCTCGTAATCCTGTGCGTCCACTGAGAATACGTACCATCATACTAACCTCAGACTTGCTCATTTTGAGAAGACTACTCCCGAGTGGCCTGGTACCCATATGATGTGAACCTTTCTTACAATCCAATACGGTCTTAGATTGAATTCTATCATCTGATAATGCACAAATTTCCTTCCGGCTGTCGGTAAATATGTTAAGCCCTGTGGGCGCCATATTTATTCTAATCCAATTTACTCATTAAATTATTGCTCATACTTCTGCCTGGAAGCTTGTGTTATGATTAGGTAAACGGTGGTATATTTCTGTTTCTGGGTCTTCAATATAGAACCCCAGGCCCACTTTGTCTCCTAATTTAGAGCCATCCATTCCTACTGGTATTTGCTCTAATGTTCCGCTTGACCAAGACATTCTATCTGGGATTAGCGTTTCATATTCCGACATATTCAGTGTCTGGTATGCGATCAGGCACGCCCGATGAATGTGTATAACCTTCCAATGTATCCAGTATACATTGATGACGTGTCCTATAACCGTTTTTGGCCAGTTCGCCTAAAGTAAAGAGCCGTTCGGCTGTAAGCACCGCCTCATATCTTATATATGTTTCAATGGTTGGAATATCTAGCAACGTTTCCATGGCACCACTTATACCCAAGCAGCATGTACACTGAACTCCCTGTAGTAGTTTGATATTACACTTTTTGTCCAAAGCAGTCCACCAGATTATTGAAGCATAAGCTAGAATTAGTCTAATTATACTTTTATAAAGCCAATTTGTCATAGTAGAACTAAGACCCCATTTCATGCCTATGGTTCTCCTACATATCGCCCAGCACCGATGTGCCTTGTTGATCCTATCCTCTATGTGGTGTAACGAACTTTTCGTTACATACATGAATTTACTTATTTTCTTATACATGAATTATAATTGTGTTATTAATTAAACAATATATTTAATGAATTATTTATAATTTATACTCTGGAAATTTGAACTGTTAATTATTTTACATATGTTCGTACTTTGCATAAATTATTTCTTATGTTCTGTTACTTAAAGTAATGTTAAATAACATATTAGTTAACATTTATTGAGAGTTTGTAGTATAAGAGAAGATAACAGCAATTAACACATATACAATATTATGAGTATTAGTAATGTATGTCACTACTACGCTGTAACATCACTAGGTCGTAGATCCAGTCACTACCACTTCAGTTGGGCTTAGGCTGTGATCGTATGCGGACAGCCGGTACAAGTTTGTAACAGCTTTACTAGCAACCGCATACGATCACAAATAAGTCCAACTCATGTAGATGTGTACAGGGATGCTACTGGTATTACACAGCCATAGTACCCAGACACAGTTGTCGTAGTGTACGGGGATGCTACTGGTATTACACAGCCATAGTACCCAGACACAGTTGTAGTAGTGTACAGGGATGCTACTGGTATTACACAGCCATAGTACCCAGACACAGTAGTTGTAAGGCACAGGGAATCTAACGGCCATAGGTCCCAGGCGTAGTGGTGACTAACACACTAATACCCATCAAAAGAATCCCACTATATAAGACAAAGACACTTAACGGCTAGGGGTGGTCTTGTCCCGTCAGTTCAGTTAACCGGTCGTTACGCGGTTTCTTGTCTTGGTTAAAGTGGCTTGTTTATCTACTCTTTAAAATCGTGTAATATTTAAAATCCTGAAATATTTAAAGAAATCCTGAAATAATTAAAAGTCCTGAAGTATTTGTAATCCTGGAGAATTTGAAATCCTGTAAAAATAATATTTTTAAATAAAATATTGTAAATAAAAAAAATTAAAAGAACATTTTGGTGTGATTATTTTTTATCCTGGCTGTCTCCATTTTAATTTCCGGTCAAGTACTACACCTAAGTACTTAACTTTGTCTGTCACCGGTATCTTCTTGTCCAAGAAGCAAGGTTCAATATATGTAGAAATTTTTGTCTTTCTTGTGAAAAGGCAGATTTCCGTCTTCGACGGGTTAACATTGAGGCCTCTCGGTTGAGCCCAGCTCAAGGCCATATTCAGAGCCTCCTCAGCTCTTCTACACAAGTAATTTGGATCCTTTCCCTTTAAAAGTATTACGACATCGTCTGCATAGCAGACAGGCTATTAACTAGTTAAATTACTCACTCGGTCATCCAAAATCGTTCAATGTTACCGGAATTCACTTTTTCTAAATTAGCAATTAATGAATTTTTCAACCTTCTGTGGAAGTGATTTTAATGACTTCCGAAGAAACGAAAAAAGATCTATTTTTTCTATGCTGAATATAATATTTGTTTTTTATTTTATATGAGATTTTTGGACTTCTGTTTTGTTAATGTTAATAATATTTAAATCAAATTAGTTGTATTCTATAACAATGAAATTTCATTTCGAATAACTTCTAAAAAGGAGCATACATATTAGTTCTAGAGAATGATTTCAGAAGTAGTGAATATGGAATTGAATAAAAAGAACAACCCTCCGATGAAAAGCTTGTGTTAAAATCATCACTTCTTCAGATATTTTCCAGTACTTCCATTGAGTAAATTTTACTTCTTTTTCGCTTCTTTGGAGGTTCTTTTTTTGCTGGCTATATTGATATTTATTCAACATCAAAAGCAGATATTAACCAATGTTCATGAAAATAAACGTTGGTATTTAAAACGCAGTTCTTAGTACAGTCAAATATTAATTTTCTAAAATGTTCTGAAATCAAGTCAAAATCGGGATCAAATTAAAATTGATCGTACTTAAATCGATATTATTTTTACCGTAATTCAATTATGCTTTAGAAATTATTGATTGAGCAATTAAAATTGTGAGCTCTGTACTAGTTTAATACGTACTTGAAGCAAGAATTTAAAACATGGTTTGAAGTTTGAGATCGAAACCGCCATCGATGTATTACTCAAATCTGTTTTATATGATTATGAATTACAGATTTTGATTTTTTTATTTTTATTTCTACATAATTTAAGATTTCAAAAATACATGAATATATCACATTTTCAACAAATTTCTATGATTACCTCAAAAAATCATTAAGGATATAATTTTTTTTGCAAATTATTTCCATTTATGTCTGTATTCCTCAGCTTATTTTTTTTCCTACTAAGAATCTCCTTCCAACTGTCTTTACCTTAACAGTTTCCAACAACATAAAGGGATTTTATCTACTTATACGTGTATTATTTATCTTTCTATCTCTCTGCTCTTTAGTATTTTTTTTTGCAGTTTTATACACAGAAAGGATTACAAATAAAGTTCGTTGACAAAATGCAACACAAAGTAAATAGTAATGAAATATTCATGAAAAACTAGTGTAAAAATTATACAATGACAACAAAAGATATACAATTAAAGAAGAAATATTTATTAAAAAAAAAGAAGTAAAAAAATAATAACAAACAATTATAATACCTGACCTGCATTCATTTTTAAATTAATTTTCCAAATGGATTATGAGTATTTAGCAACAGCACACTTGCTTTTTCATTATTCAGTTATAATTTAATTTTTAAAATTACTTATTTAAGTAAATAGTATGCTAAAAGCCAGACAGTTTTTTTTATTAAATTATTATTTATATTGTATTTTAAGTAATTTTATTTAAGTACTTACTGCGAGCTATATTTATTTATTATGTAAATAAAAAAACAAGAAAATTTATGTTTAACTTTAAATGTGGTGCCGTAGTTCATATCTCCTAAAATATTTCTAAGCAGAACGATGTAACTGAACGACTTTTCTATAGAACAGATCACATCAGTAATTAAATCAATCAATTCTTTTGTAGAAATATCATCAATTTCCATTCAACTTTTCTATAAAAGAGATCACAAGCAGTTAATTAAAACCTTACTTATCAAAAATATCAGCTGTTACTGTTTAACTTTTCTATAAAATGATCATCATTTGTTGATTATTTCTTCTATAGAAAATATAATGAATATCATCTACTTAAAATTCCTATTCAAATAATTACACACTCAAAATTAGACACGAATCGGATGATATACGTCTGAAACTTTAATAGAGAAAAACAGTTTTCTTAGTATTTCATTTCGTGATTCTGTGTCCTTTTTAAAGGACTTCAAAGTTTTAAGAAGTACATTTTTCAAAAAAAAAATTTTAAATACTTCTACTGATCAAACAATGCCAAATTTGATATTAAGCTATCAAAAAGAGCTGTGAAATATTTTGTGTTATTATACCCTACACCACTGTAGTGGGGAGGGTATTATGCTTTTGTGCTGATGTTTGTAACTCCCAAAAATATTGGTTTTAGACCCACCCTAAAATATACCAATCGGCTCAGAAACACTTTCTGAGTCGATTTAGCTATGTCCGTCTGTCTGTCTGTCTGTCCGTGTGTGTGTTCATGGAAATATTGTGCGCACGCTACAGGTCGCAATTTTTGTGATAATTTTATAAAATTTTGCACATACTCTTTTCTTGGTTCAAGGACGAGCGCTATTGAAAATGGTTGAAATCAGTCTATTATTTCGCCTAGCCCCCATACCACCTTACGTTAAATGTTCTATTATGTCAACAAAAATCTGCAAAACTTAGTTTTATAGAACGATACGATAGTTTTATAGAACGATACGATATTATTTTTAAAGTGATCGGGCCTTATTTGATCCTAGCCCCCATACAAACTCCTTTTAAAAATAGCTTGAAAGTGTAGCTATAATGACCATGTCATATGGCCACTATAGCTGGGCTGCCCATTTTGACTCATATATTGATATGAATGTAACAGTTGTTCAAGGCATGGGACCTTGCCATTTTGATATAAAAAGGAAAAAACTAAAAGCAGAAAAGCTTTTCCAATAATAAAAAATTAAATACGGTAGAGAAAACCCACTGTACAGAGACCATGGGCAGGAAAAGGACACATTCTGAGTTAACACTAACCATAACCCATCTAACAAACCCGGCAAAAGCTTAAAACCTCCTTATAATGATTTGTATAGAAGTTGCAACGATTTGCCATTGCTCTGCATTTGACGAACTAAGATGGAACGGAAAATATATGTCTGTCGAAAAGCGATTTGGGCAACATATACGCAACTGGACAATGATTTGACTTGAACGCTACGTTGACCAATAGCATTAGGGATTTGGACCCAGCTTTTCTACCACAATAATCTAAACTAACATAAAATGTCGCCTAGCGTTGTCATAAGGTTTCTATCTAGTCACTATTATGGATATTTTCTTACTAATGAGCGCTTTAGAAACAAAAATGCGTTGCATACTGCACAGGTTTTCCTTGATAGTCTGTGCGCCTCCCTACAGATCATAATAAATGGACTCAACAATTCAAACATGTTAAATAGTCTTTCAAGGTCTTTCGTTTTCGGTTCTTATGGTATTCAGTTTTAATACTGTTCATATTGTGTCTGACAACACAATTCATGTATTTTATTTTGGCTTATATGGGCGATCTTTGCTTTCGTTTTTAAAATCGTTTTAATTAATACCAAATTTACCATAGATATTCTTAATTGTCCTTAGTATAAGCATTATTAAGGGGACATTATGAAGTTTTTAAGCTAGTCTGGCATATCGAATGATAATCGCTCATAGCTCCCATAACAAGACCAAACCCGAAAAGTATTTAGTTTTTATACCCTAAACCATTTTAGTGGTGAGGGTATATTGGTTTCGAGCTGATGTTTGTAACGCACAATAATATTGGTCCTATACCCAATTTAAAATATACCAATCGGCTCAGAATAATTTTCTAATTCAATATAGCTATATACGTCCGTCTGTCTGTCCGTCCGTCCGTCCGTCTGTCCGTTAATGTAAACCTTGTAATCAAACTACAGGTCGCAATTTTGAACATAATTCATTGAAATTTGGTACATGATCTTCTATTGTCCCGAGGACGATGGTTAAGATCGGTCATTTTTTCATCTAGCCCCATACAACTGTACCTTCGAATAGGGATTGTAAACTTTCTAATTAAACTACTGGTCGAAATTTTGGAGATAATTCAATAAAATTGGACATTTGTGTAATATTAATCTGTTTAAAACAGTTTAATATTACACTTAATATGCTCGTATTTATAACATTACAGTGCAAAATATATATTTTTTATTATACGAATACATCATATATTTACAATTTAAATACACATTTACATATGTACTTACATACATATGTACATATAATTTATTCTCTATTAATCTATTTTTCATTATTGTAGGTCTCATGGATAAGACATCGTGATATTCATATTTTAACCGTTGGCTCCTATACATACACATCAGATTTACGTTTTCAGGCAACACATCATCACGATTCAGATGATTGGACATTGCAAATCAAATGGACGCAAAAACGTGATGCTGGCATGTATGAATGTCAAATATCCACTCAGCCTGTTAGAAGTTATTTTGTGAATCTTAATGTTGTGGGTAAGTAACGGACATGTGCCAGAACACACACTTAGGCATTTCAATATATAATCATATACATTTGAATACATACACACATATATGCTTAAGCTGCTAAAATTAAACACATATTTACACACTTTTGTGAAAACACTGAACGAACGAACGACTGACTGTCTGTTAGGGATATTCGTTTGAAAACTTAAACAATAAGTATATTTATAGTTTCAACATGTATTCTTTAGAGTGGATGTATTTATAATTTATGTTTCTCTAACTGGTTCTCGTGGGAGGTTGTAGAAAGTAAGGAAAGGATTTCCATTAATAATAACTATAGAAACTGCACCTGTTGTAAAGAAAATTTAAACGAAGATTATGAAAAAAAATCTACTACTTATATAACATTTTCTGGTAATAATTGTATTAAACAATTCTAAGTCTACAGCATTCGCATAGAGGTCATCCTAACTCATTTTAATGCCGACATTTTTCATTCAAAATCATTGAAAGGAAGAAAAAACCCATTCGCATTAAAAATAACAAAAACGACAACGTGAAAAAAAACAAAAAAAAAAGGACAATGAATGAATGTTTGAGCAACGAGTTGGGTGAACAGTATTTAACATATAAATTACCTGTTATACATCAACAACTCTTTGCCAATAAAAGTCCTGTGTCTGCCATTGTCTGTGGAGCACGTTGTTTGTCCCTTGGAATATATGTCTGCTTAATTCATCCATAAATTTTGTGATTGTTGAAGTTGTTTGTTGACGCTGCCATTGTAGTTGTTTCGAATAGTGTATATTAAGGTGGTTTATTTGAGGATAAGTTCTAAAACGGTTTAAATTATTTGTTACTCCGAAATTTTAAAATTTTCATACTCATTTGTAATAGAAAATTGCATTGTATTGTGTGGGGAGAAAAGGATTCAGAACTGATTTGAAATAAGCCAATTTTGTACGAGAAGCTCCCGGATTACGCTCATAGTAATCCGGGAGCTTCCAA
This sequence comes from Lucilia cuprina, assembly GCF_022045245.1. Lineage (NCBI taxonomy): Eukaryota > Metazoa > Arthropoda > Insecta > Diptera > Calliphoridae > Lucilia > Lucilia cuprina. The sequence goes on along the minus strand of NC_060953.1, from coordinate 38,341,530 downwards.
ACGCGGCCAAACATGAATCCGTAATATTCCATCATAATCACTTTTTAACTTAAAATGTATTCGGATATAGTATCCCAATAGAATTTTGATTGTAACATTTTAAGAATCATTCCTAAAAGACTGAGTTTCTGAATCATAGGGTTACTCAAACACTAGATAAAATCATAATTACCATTGCGGTACAACTGGTACGATAATGGTCTAACTGTATATCATTATGATATGACGTTTAAAGTATTCTCCTCTTTAATCAAAACTAGAAAATTGTTGTATTGGTCTCTTGTCTCAGCCCTCTAATACACCAGAATTTAAGGCCACGTTCGCCTTAAATTTCTTTGTTTTGCTCCCAGCGCTTAAAAACGGGGTAACCGACATTGGTTTGTTTTATTAATTGTCTCAAGAAGTAATTCTCATCTTATCAGTTCATTATATTTGCAGAAAGATAAAAAAGACAATAGCTAACGATGGCGTATATTTTACAAGTGAAAACTGTTTTTCACCTTTATCTACACGCAGAGAAAAAACATAGTGCGACATGATTACTATAACTAAACAATGTTCACTGTAACAATATATTGTTATCAAGAACATATTATGTTACTAAAAAATATTTAAACTTACAAATAACCATTATATGTTTTGTTGTTCTATGTTTGTTGCAACAACAACAAAACACACCTCACACATATTATTTTTTGTGCGTGTGTTGTTCTAAGAGACAATAAAATGAGTTGAAATAATTCCCATTTGGTTTATAACATTATATGTATAAGTATTTCACTTTATATAAAATAACGTACTTATGTTTTTGTGAATCAAATTGAAATTTGTTAATCGTGTCGTGTAATATAGGTTTCTTAATTTTTACTTTTTTAGAAACTGTAATTTTACTGATTCAGTAATAAAAATAACTTTGATTTCGATACATATTTTTAACGACATTTTATTTACAATATTATGGTAAATAAAAAATATTATGATAAAATATTTTAGCTCATATTAATCATAATATGATATTTAATAATTGTTACAATAACCATAATATATTTAGACTACAATCATAGTATTAACCTTAGAACATGGTTACCACAACCATGTTTTTTCTCTGCGTTTAGGTAATCTGGACAAAGGACTAAAAGTCGAGGCCACAGAACTCTAAGAAGTGAAATGATGTCATTTTTTTACATTACGCTCTTCTCACAGACGAGTTCTGTGTAACTCCAACACATATGTAAGAATCTTACTCTCTCTCTCTCTCTCTGTCCAAACTTCAAAACTTTGTCGCGAAAATTCGTGGCTTATAGCATTTGAAAATATTTTTTATCACTTAACGTTATATTTTAACATTTTTTTTACACTTTAAGTATATTTAATAGAACGAAAAGATTTAATTTTTAACAAACGAAAAAAATATTTTACATTTTTTTGACATTTAATTTTTGTTTTTGAAATTAAAACTGTAAATTTTCGTGTTGTGCAAGAAAAAATATTTCAACTAAATTATTTATTATTTCAATATTGCAGATTAAAAAGTAAAGATACATTCATATATAATGTTTATATATAAATTATGTTGCAAAATATTTAAAGAAATCTATTAAAATATGAATTTAAATGTAATAATTTTTTTCAATATTTTTGAATCCGATTTTTTGCAACTATGTTGGCTTGAGAATTCTACTAATACATTCTTAGAGTTAGGTACCGACTGACAGTAGAATTAGGTACTTAGTGTTCAGTGGTCGAGGCCTTAAAAATCAAAGGTCATAAGTATCAAATCTTTGCATATATAGCGATTATTGTTCGTCGTACGACTTTGTTATTATAAAATTTGTACAAAAAAAATTTCCAATATTTTGGTACAGATAATTTTCCACCCTACTAGTCATTTTTGCCCATATTTCTTTTTGTCAATATAATGTTTTCTAACATCTATCTAGGCATTTGTACAGCTCTTTATTCATTTCATGCCCACCATTAAAAGCGTTGGAGGTATACATAAATATTGTCATTTCATTTCAAACTTTAGGAAATATAAGCTGTAGGCTTAAAAAAAATATGAGATCACAATATACTCCTTAACTCTTTCACGTATACGAAACACCAATGTCCCAAGTTTTTTTAGATTTTTCTCGATATAGATCGTCATTTTGAGTTCAAAGCTTCAGTAAAAGGTTATTTCTAAAGAAAAATACGTTATTTTTTAGAATTTGATGTCACTACATGCTAAAAAGGATAATATCCTGTGATATCCTTCGAAAACACTTTTTTCAGTTTTCATCAAAAATGATCAATATACGTCAAATAAAGTTTGTGGAGAAGTCATATCCATAAAAAGTCTAGCGGTTTAGTTTTGTGCGTGAAAGAGTTAAGGGAGGAGCTATGCTAGGCTGGCATTTTTCACAAAACTTAAGCTGATACAGTTTTTTGGGTACTACTTATTTCAACATAAGTCCTTCCGAAATAGGTTTTATTAAAGTAAGGCGGACATCGAGCAATCATTAATTCAGAAATAAAAAATTTTCTGAAAATCAGTTTATGTTTTTATACCCTTTACCGTCATCAATGTAGATAGAAATTTGTAATTTCATGTATAACATTGAAAAATATTCTTTTCAGACTTTTTTTATTGGTCTTTCTGAAATTATGAGTTTCCATCCGTCCGTCTGTGAGTGTAGGACACAAATTCAGTCAAAATATTGACTTTTATCCTCGTCTGGTTGGATAATCGATTCATATCGTGAAAAGTTTCTTAACAAAAATATTGATAATAAATTATGACAAATAGTCAAATAATCAATTTACATATATTTTTACAAAAACAATTCAGTTAAGTTACCCATGAAAAAATTTCCTTACCAGGTAAGTAGTTAAAATATCAAAATTTACATACACAATAGCATTTTAAGTCATTATTATAATATGGCGATGTCATTGGAGACAAGTACTTAACACAATCGCTTACATGTAATTAGAAAAGTAAGTCAATGTAAATCGTGTGAAAAAGCACATTCATGCAGAAGCGGATTAATGAATCAGAATGTAGTTATATAGCACATTATCCATAAGACATTATAAAAGTGCCTTTATGTAATCATCATTCTGATTGAAGATGTAGCAGTCATTGAAAGGTATATTAATCGGTAAGTGGTTAAAATTGTAAGTCATTATTCAATTGTTGCTAAGTATTTATCGATTGGTCCATAATTGGGCAAATGATATCGCTTAGGCTCATCCGAATATTAAACTCTAACATATTCCTTTTTCGAAATTTTATTTAACTCTTGGCAGTCGTATTTAAATCAGTCAGTACGTTTGTTATATATTTTTATACCCTACACCACTATAGTGAGGAGGGTATTATGCGTTTGTGCTGAAGTTTGTAACACCCAAAAATATTGGTCCTAGACCCAGCTTAAAGTATACCAATCGCATCAGAATCACTTTCTGAGTCGATTTAGCTATGTCCGTCTGTCCGTCCGTCCGTCTGTCCGTCCGTCTGTCTATGTGTCCATGTAAACCTTGTGCGCACGCTACAGGTCGCAATTTTCAAGATAATTTGATGAAATTTGGCACATAATCTTTTTTGGTTCAAGGACGATCGCTATTGAAATCGGTCCATTATTTCTCCTAGCCCCCATAAAACCGTACCCCCCGAATCGGGCCTTTAGGCTCATAAGTACGTTAAATGTTTTATAATGTCAACGAAAAATCAGCAAAAATTAGTTCTATGAACAATAATTGACAATACTAATTTTTATAGTGATCAAGCCTCCCCTTCAGAAAATGAGTTGAAGGTCAAAATTAACTTATAATTACTTATAAAACGATTAAAATCTACATAAATGACTTTGCAGTAGACGGAAATTCATCTACCAAAATTTATAAGGATAGGCCCATATTTACCCCTTCTCCCCTATGAGCCCTCTTGTAGAAAATCACTCTTTTTTTTTTGTCAACAATAAGTAAAAATATTCCATAATAAAACAAATTAAATGCTTTATTTAAAAAAAAATCAAAATTTTAACTTACTGACTGGTGTTGGGTATCATATGGTCGGCAATGTCCGACTATAAATTATTCATGATGAATGTTTTTATATAACATTTCTTTTTATTTTTGAAAACAAGTATTATTAACTTTTGCAAACACACACAACACGGACTGCTCCTAGTTTTTATACTCTGTCTAAAATTGTTCTATATATGTATATGTATATTTTTTTTACTTCTTTACATGTTTCATTTGATGATGATGGTGTTGTTGCTGTGGTTGGATATATGTGTCTACACAAACGGATGGATATGGTTACATAAACATGACAACAATAACGAAAACAAAAAACAAAAAAACAACAACATCTATTAAACATTATATACATATATACACTTTAACAATAAAAATGGCCATTTATGTGTCAACAGTGCCAACGGCCACCATCCTTGGTGGACCTGACCTTCATGTCGACAAAGGCAGTACAATAAATCTAACATGTACAGTTAAATTTAGCCCGGAACCACCAGCATATATATTCTGGTATCATCACGAGGAGGTAATTAAAGTTTACTATATATGTTATACTTTATACTATAGAGAATTTCAGCTTGTATTTATTATTATTTTTTATTATTTCAAACTTTGCCCTTTAATCTGAATATGTTGTTGTTTGTTGCATATTTTTTTTTTCTCTGTTTAGTTCAGCATAATTTTTGTGTTCAAAAGTATAATTTAATGGAAATTGATTTTGATGTAATTTAAATGGTTGTTTGAAGCAAATGTTATGGCATTGGTGGTATTGTTTCCGATTTTGACATTATACGAGATGTTAACTTAAGTAAAGCGGGAGTTTTACTGTTAAATATAAAGAAAAAGGTTTGATGAATAAATTTGTTGTTACATACATTCATAATACATAATGACTTCGATCATTAAGTTTTTTTCTATGAAAAATATGCAATGTAATGGTGTGAATATGCTACTTTAATCAAAGCACCTGGTGGTGTAAAGTATTTGATCTCAATATAAATTCATTAAAATATTTCCATACAAATAAACCAATCAAATATAATGACTCGACACTTTAATCTGCTGCAATTCAGACAATAAAAGAATTAATTTAGTTTGAAACAAGAAAAAAATTTTCATCAATTCTAATTCTAAAAGCCTACAAATATCACATTTATGCACGTGTTTTGGGCAAAACACTTTGAATACAAAATTAGTTAATTTTGGCAAAGACATCAGCATATTTTTTGCTTAATATACATTTCAATATGTATTTGCATAAGAAATCTGGAATAAAACATAAATACCCAAAAAAAATTTAATTACCAGGTAAGCAGCTATCTTATCGTAAAAGCTGAATAATGTATTAGATGGTACTATATATAACACACTATAAATAAGACGTTATTTAAGTACTTCTATGTAATGAGAACGATATGTAGTAGTCATTGGAAAGTATGTTAAGTGTTTATAAAGTATCGGTAAGTGATTACAATTTCAAGTCATTACCAACTTTTTGTACTAATGTCCATTAACTTTATAACTTTTGTACAATTTTTAAGAATTCTACATCGGCCCTATCCTTTCCATTTAAAGCATAAAATTTTGCTTCGAATAAAATTTACTCTCAAAACTGTTTACAAAAAATACATGTTGGAGCTTTCGCTTCATTACTTCCAGTCGTAAGCAATATCGCAGACTAGTTACTAAATCTACTGAACAACTTACTTATTGGCTTACAGACCTCGGTAAGAATGTCGATCTAATTGACTTGACGTTAATCAAAAATATAAAAGAAGAAGTAAAGAAATCTTTACACTTAAAGAAAACAAAATGAGAAATGATATCCTGCTGAGAAAATAGAATATAGTCTATAGAAATATGCATTAGCTTGAGCCACCTACCTATACTCCCTTAAAATGATGAATGGGTTACACCTTTTAAACTAAACGAATCTACATCAGAGATACAAGCCGATGTGAAAAAATCGCAATCATTTTAGGTCGGCGGCGGCGGCTTATTATAGAAAATATCGGCGCCGGCTAAATTGTCGGCTCAATTTAAACTTTTCTTCAGAAATTGTCCTTATAAGCGTTTATTATATTGAAAAATCTCTGTATAATAGTCTGTTATAAAGAAACCTGTCTCCATATGAATTTTTTTCAGCAGAAAAATGAACATTTATAGTAGTTTTCACAATTTTAATATTAGCACAATATTGTGTGGCAACAATTTTCAATTTGTAATAATAATTTAAAATAGTGGCAACTCCGCTCAAATTGGTGATTTTTTTTTTTCATGTGTGATTCGAATCTTTATCAGCGGCTAAGTTTAAGCCGGCTGAGCTTTTGAGCCGAAAGAAGACGGAGGCGGCGCGTTTTGAAAAATATAACCAGCGGCCAGCCGCCGCCAATTTGAGCCGTTTTGGCTTGTATCTCTGGTCTCCATCGAAATGTTTTCACTAGAATACATGTAGATGAGAGTTTTGGTGTCCTTATGCAATGTATTTTTATAATTTTCAACACTATTTGACACTATTTGAAATTGACCTATAAACTTTTGAAACAAAATTTATTATTACAACAATTTTAAAGACAATATCTTTGGCTTTAATATTTTATGTAGGTAAGTTTTATTGAAATCATAGATTGTAAATCCGACTTTTGTGCGCTTTCAAGGCAGCCTAAGCTTTTAAGCGAAACAAGTGTAGAATGCATAGTGTAGAAATTAAACTAAACCAACTAAGTGAAGGCTTCTATTTTTTTAGAAAAAAAAAAACTAAAAACATAATTAAACAAGAAGGAATGTTATAGTCGGTCAAGCCCGACCATATAATACCCTACACCACAGTGTATTTCTCGGAATAATTAGTTTCCTTCTAAGTTTTTAATTAAATATTTTAAAAGTTAAGAAGTACTAAGTCCCTCCCGCCACGCCACGGCTTATTCCAAGGGAGAGTAAATATGTTATTTCACATATTCGATGTCTGTAAAAAAATATATTTAAGGTTAAATATAAAATTTAAGCAATTATTAAACTTTATCGTTTCTAAGTCATCAAGGCTAGTATAAAACTTGGTTTGGCAGGTTTTTGTCCAGATACGAGTGTATTAAACACAATTATGAACTTGAAAGCCCTATTCGGAGGGTTCAGTTGTATGAGGGCTAGGTGAAATAATGGACCGATGTAAACCATTTTCAACAGGCTTCGTCTCTGGTACAATAGAAGATCGAGTGCCAAATTTTATTGAATTATCTTCAAAATTGCGACCTGTAGTTTGATTACAAGTTTTAAAAGCCCTATTCGAGGGGTTCAGTTGTATGGGGGATAGGTGAAATAATGGACCGATGTTAACTATTTTCAATATACTTCGTCTACGATACCATATAAGATCATGTGCCAAATTTCATTGAATTATCTCCAAAATTGTGATCTGTAGTTTGATTAAAAGGTTTACAAGCCCTATTCGGGGGTTCAGTTGTATGGGGGCTAGGTGAAATAATAGACCGATCTTAATCATTTTCAATAGGCTTCGTCCCTGGGACAATATAAGATTATGTACCAAATTTCATTGAATTATCTTAGAAATTGCGACCTGTAGTTTGATTACAAGGTATACATGGACGGACGGACGGACCTCGCTAAATCGACTCAGAAAATGATTCTAAGCCGATTGGTATACTTTAAGGTCGGTATAGGACCAATATTATTCTGCGTTACAAACATCAGCACAAACCCAATATACCCTCCCCACTAAGGTGGTGTAGGGTATAAAAAAAATGTTTTAAACTTTATCAAATTATTTTGAATATTTCAACGTTGTAGTTTAATTTTACAAACAATCTTGAAAATTTTTCTTAGTTATAATGCAAATTAAACCTGGTGTAGGATATAATAATAATAAAAAAAATCAAAATTTGTATCCCAGTTGTGAGCTCGTGCTTAATATGTTTTTATGAAAAACTTATTTTCCTCTAAATTTGAGATATCTATAAGGAGTTCTTGTAAAGTTTGAAGACGATAAAGCCATGTTCATCCAACCGCCTGTATGGGTTTAATAGAGTAAACCTAGCAGAGTATAAAATGTATTAAAATATTTAATGTTTATGATAAATATTTGTTATTAACGAAAAATGAATAAAATTCTCCAGTTACAATAACACATCAATTCCTTTAAACTGAACTAACACATGCACATGATATAATGAACTCACTAACTTTTGAATACTAACAAAACATTAGCACAAACTGATAACTGATTATAAACATGAAGGTTATTATAAAAATCTTTTGAATCTGAAGGTAAGAATAATTTTACTTTCATAAATGAAAATAATAAATAATGACATAAAGCATAACCTGATTAAACAATAATTTTATTATAAATAATATTCTATGACTACTCATGGAAGTGAATGTTTGCACAAATATAAATATAAATTTGCTTTCATAATAATATAAATTAATAAACAATTAACTTTTCATTGTCAAAAGCAATTCCATTGAAAAACTCATTTAAACATTTCTTTTACGGCATACATAGTAATTAAACATAATGATAAATCTTAATTGTCATCAGTATGTCTATTTGTAAATTTAATTTACACTCAGATGGAACCACATGGATTTATTGTCATCTCTTCTTAATCGTGGATGCATTATGTTATATACTTACTTTATTACCTGTTAAAGGCTTTTATGGGCATGTAGATTGGTTAAAGCCTTCAGTGAATTAGTTTCAATAGCTATACATTTTGAAGTATCTGGGTGGTATAAGGGAGTCCCAGGAAATTTTTAATTTTTTCTATTCCTTCCAAGTATACATACATACATGGCAAAATCCTTTCTTTTACAACATATAACTATGAAGCAATGTTTGCTTATTGATTTCCAAAAGTTTTTACGAAAATAAATATTTTTGTACCACATACTTAGTAGTTTTAAGGAACACCCTTGAATTCATGCAGCTGCACATAATTAGAATGTATTTAAGTGAAAATTACCTTCAAGATATGTACGCTCTCATGCACAGTTCAGTGTAAATAATTCCGTTTCTATAGCAAAGATTTTAACGTTTATATTTCTTCTTTTTTCTTTTACGATTTTATTTGCTACGCTTTTCCTTCACTGCTTATACATCTAAATGAATTTGAAATTATCTAGAACACTGTTTCTAATTAAATTATTATAATTACGCATTTTGATGTGTAAATTAATTTTCACTGAATACCTAAATGAATAGCAATTAAAAGTTTTGCTTTAATGTGAGAACTTTCAAAATCGTCTGGTGGTCACGCAATTTTTACATAATTTGATAATATTTCTCTTGGCCCTAGATCATAACCTGTTGAAAATGGTTGAAATTATTCAATTACTTCAACTAGCTGCGATACAATTATCCATGTTAACCTAGAGGTCAAAATTCAGGCCGCAGTTTGTAACTTGAGTCATGGGGGATATGATTAGACAAAGTAGTTGATTACATGGTCAATTACAAGTATATGTAATGTGTAATTGAGCAATTACAATTACCTGTAATGTATGTGTGAGCAATTGCAATTACTTGTAATGTTTAATAGAGCAATTACAATTAAATGTTTTTAAAATTTTCCCAATTACAATTACTTGTAAAACCCAACTACAAATACTAATAATAATCAATTACTTGTTAATGTAATTGAAGTTTTCGCAATAAAAATTACTTGCAATTACAAGTAATTGAAATTGGCAAAACTTCAATTACAATTACAAGAAATTGCAATTGGTAACACTTCAATTACAATTATTTCAAATCGATACCGACTAGAATTGATCTGTGGGTTTTCACTATAGAGGTAAATACAGGTTAAAATGAAGCTTTACTTACATCAGATTCTAAGTATACGTAATATAATTGATACATATTGCTCATACGCCTATATGAACATAAACAATTCCTTTAAAATGACAATAAATGATATTCCTAGCATTTTGTAATTTTAAAAAATGATTGTAATTACTTGCACATTATCACAATGAGATAATATTTTAAAAATGTAATGCATTACATTTAATTAAAAACTATTTTTTTTTTAATATTTACAAAAATTAAACAACCCAGTTAAAATTGTATTAGTTCTACAACTAGTTCTAGAATACATGATTTTCGCCTGAACTCGTTCTACTTTGGCGTTGAGACCAATGATTTTTGTTCGAAATTTTCACCTTCGGAACTGGTTCTGAGGAAGCGTTATGGAGTCGACACTCGTTCTTTAGAACGCTTCTGGAACTAGTTCTTTAATCAATGATTTTTGTTTGATTTTGTCAACCTCGGAACTAGTTCCAGGGAAGCTATAGAGAACATATAAAAAAATATTTCTTTTTTAGCGCTTTTTTCAAATTATTAAGATTAGGAGCAATTTTTAGAAAATGTTGAGGAATTTTTACTATTGAACTAATGTTATTTACAAAACCTCTAACATTTTAAAATTTTTTGTAGGAATATATGTTATCGGTGGCATTCAATTATGGATCTCTTTAATATCTTGTAGTTCAGTTGAATGCAAAAATATACATTTGAACGCGTTTTCTATTTCGATAAAAATAAGTTTATAAATTTTAATTTTTTTTTTTGACATTTTTTTCAATTGATTCCAAGATGTTGTTTCGGAACTAGTATACGTTTCATTGAACTAGTGCAGTAGTAATGTATAACTAGCTTCAAACAACTAGTTCCTTGAAAACTATTTAGAAATATTTAAGAACCACAACAAAATTCTAAAGAACGGGTTACAGAAGTAATGGTGACACTACTAGTTCCAAGGCTGTTGTTTAAGAATCTGAAGTGGTTCTGTTTTTACTCGTTCTAGAACTAGTAGTTTTTAGAACAAGTTCTAAAATTTTTCCTAGGAAAGCTTATGTTTAGCAATATAAATTAATATTTTTTTCTTTAAAATAACACACAAAAATCTATTAAATTGAAAAGTTACATATCAAATGTTTTAAAATATTACAATCGATTACAACTAATTGTTATTAAACACTTAAGTTAAAGCCATTACATTATTTATAAACAACTACATAATAATATTTAAACTAAAAACTTTTTGCTAACTTTTTTCCGGTTTTCTTTAAATAAATATATTCCAAAACAACATTTTATTTCAACAAATTTTAAAGTTGCAAATTTCTTTATATATTTGTATTAGTTTATTAACCACGAAGAACTTTTCTTTTTCTTTTAATAGGCCTGTTTCTATACGATTAATATAAAAACATAAATTTATTTTGTAATAAATATAGAAAATTATGTTTATTTCTTTTGTGTATAATCTTTTGATAACTTTTAATCTGTTTTGTTCTTTTTTCTTTGTTTTTTTTTTGTTTTCTCTATACAAACATACGACTACATTCATACATATGGGATTATTTAAGTTTCTGCGTTTTCCTACTTTGTTAGATCCACTTAAAAGATATCGCAAATTTTATCCCTGATTACAAATGGTGTAAAGGAAAAGATACATTTGTATGTACATACATATGCGTATTGGTAGAGAGAGGAAAGCAAAAAAACAATAGCAAATGTTGCTTGTTTTCATTCTTTTATTTTATAAATAAATAGTACTATGTTATAAATATATAGTACAAACATATAGTTATAGTAACAACATAAGACGGGTACGGATTTAATATGACAAGTTGTTGATTAGGTTTAAGAGCACAATGGGAAAATGTATAAAAACATCTTACTGTTCAGCCTTACAATACAGAAACGATGTAATGTATTACTACAGTAATGTACCACAGAAATTTACTAACTACGACTACCCTAATGTTAAAAAAATACAACAAAATACAAAACAATATGAACTTGTATTAGCACATAAATAAGGCTCAAGCATATGTTGCCAGCTCAGCCTGGAGAGGGAGAAAAAGTGAGTGTGTGAGAAAACTCACTCTAAAAATACTACTAGTCAGGGGCAATAACTGTTTCTAAATGTTTATATAACAGTAAACACTTGCAAACATACACATATATACACTTAAATGCATAACAATTGCTATAAACAAACACACACAAATATACTTAAATAGCCCAGTAAATCTAAGTGGGCGGTCCAATACATAAAGCAGAATTAGAACAGTACTAAGACAGAACTAGAACAGAACTATAGCAGAACTAGAAAAGAACTAGAACAGAACTAGAACTAGAATAGAACTAAAACAGAACTAGAACAGAACTAGAACAGAACTAGAACAGAACTAGAACAGAACTAGAACAGAACTAGAACAGAACTAGAACAGAACTAGAACAAAACAGAACTAGAACAGAACTAGAACAGAACTAAACAGAACTAGAACAGAACTAGAACAGAACTAGAACAGAACTAGAACAGAACTAGAACAGAACTAGAACAGAACTAGAACAGAACTAGAACTGAACTAGAACAGAACTAGAACAGAACTAGAACAGAACTAGAACAGAACTAGAAAAGAACTAGAACAGAACTAGAACAGAACTAGAACAGAACTAGAACAGAACTAGAACAGAACTAGAACAGAACTAGAACAGAACTAGAACAGAACTAGAACAGAACTAGAACAGAACTAGAACAGAACTAGAACAGAACTAGAACAGAACTAGAACAGAACAGGAACAGAATTAGAACAGAACTAGAAAAAGTACCAAGATTTTACTTTGTAAACCAATTTATACAAAATATATTCAGCGAAAATCATTTTCTATGAATATACATTGACTCCTTCTCCTAAACTGCTAGATAATATGTATATATATTTTGTTTATATAATAAAAAAGTACATAAATATTTGTATATACGAATGTATGTTGTAACAACTAAATGTCTATTAACGTGGATTATATTCAATATAATTTGTTAAAGCAACATCTTGTATAATTTAATAATACTTATGTACTAAATAAAATACAAACAAAAATAACAGAAAATACAAACAGCAGCAACAACATTAACAAAAACAATATTAATAACTACTAAATAACAAAATTTATGTAATTTTGAGAATATTTAAAAAATATTTTGGACGAAAGAAAATATATTTTTTTCACAAATTTGAAAATATATTTAACGTCCAAATAATTTCAAAACTTTAGCAATTTATGTCAGAAGTTTTTCATGGTTTTTGACAAGCATTTGTTTAAATCAAAATAAAATTATATTGTAAAAATTTTGTCAGTTATTGATGAAGTTGTTAATGAATAACATATAATTAAATTTATATAAATTGATTTGAATACTTAGAAGATTAAAAAAATATTATGATTTTGTGTACTTAACTATGAAATGTGTTATGTTCGATTCCTAGAATAATAAATATTATAAAAATCTTATGTAGCAATAATGAAAATATTATGTAAGATTTTGCGTAGGATTGTATACCATTTAACAATAATTATGCAGAAGTAGAAGATTTTCAGTTATACTAACTAACTAACTAACTAACTAACTAACTAACTAACTAACTAGCTAACTAACTAACTAACTAACTAACTAACTAACTAACTAACTAACTAACTAACTAACTAACTAACTAACTAAATAAGTAATTAACTAACTAGAAGTGCATTTTTCAAAAAATATTTTCAAATACTTCTACTTCTTAAACAACAAGTAAGAGTTTTATATTCGGCTGTGCCGAATCTTATATACCCTTCACCATGATGTGTTAAAAAACAGTCAGTACGAATTTTATTACAAAAAATCAAAAAATACC
>NC_060953.1:38274980-38327693 GCF_022045245.1 Lucilia cuprina | reverse complement strand
ACAGACAGACAGAATCCCCCCGGGGGCATGTTACCTTGGTGAAGCATTGGTGTTATTGCAATCCCGGGGAATAGTGGGGTTTTTGAATACATCTAGTCTAGCTGGGATTAAAAAAATGGTTACAGTCTACTGTCTGGCTTAGTCCTTACATAGATTGAAAAGAGGTCAGACTAGAGCATCGCATAATCTGGCACTACCGGTGGCCAGTTGCCCGCAGGACTATGCCCTTGCTGGTCAGTTGGTTAAGGTTCCTTTGAGATCCACGTAGTGGCTGTCGCGGGAAGAGTAAGTTGCGAGATGTAAGGTAAAGTCAATATTTCGGTATAAGTTGTTGCCGAAACAACAGATACCCCACAGAGAAGTGACTGTGGGATCAAGCATTCGAAATTAGTTGGTATTAATTGTATATGATACGGGATGAATCGATCGATCGATGGATCATTGTTATATATTAATTAAAGTGCAAAAATATGCAATAGTTTTCAGAAAATTAAGAGAACGTGTTACAACTGTACGTATGAGTAATAAATATCATTCATACGTTGATGAATGAACTTATGTATGTGATTAAATTGCTCATTTGGAATTATTTAATATTATTTTTGTATTTCTAATTAATTTATTTATTTAAGTAGTTTTGTTGTGTTTCAAGAATAATTTATATAATAAAAAAAATTAAAATAATTTAAAACTTAAAATTTTTTAATAATAAAAAAACAAAAATGCTGTTATTATTAATTCAGATAAAAGAGCTAATATTTTCAACATTTCTGTTAATAAATTTTCACTTTCCTTTCAATTTTAAAATCTCTTTCGTTCCAACCTACTCTATTGCAAACATTATAATAACTATGATTATTTATATGCAATATATTTTAATGACTTTAATCCTTTTATAATAATAATTTCCCATTATATATTCTCTAGCAATTAGTTTGTTGGTTCTTGTCATAACAATTTTTGTTTCATTTTCTATGTGGTTGTAATAGCGGCGACAATTTTTCTTACTTTGTCAAAGCCAATTTATATATTTTACAAAAAAGAGAGAAAGAGAAGACTATTTAGTTGAAATGTGTAAAATATTTGATTATTTAATGACATTCAAAAGTTTTGCGAATTGTGTAAAATGGTATTTATTTTTTTCTATAATGACAAAAATTATTTGCAAAATTTTGAAAAGTTTTATTATTATTGAATAATTGAATTAAATGTTTTGATGTTTAAATTAAAATAAATGGAAAATATGTATATAATAAACTCAAGCGATTTATGAACAAAAACTAAATTTTCTGAGGAAAACTTTACATGGAGGCTGGGACAGAAGAAAAGGATTATCTACTTAGAATATGATAATCAGCTGCATATGACAAATATTTAGTCTAATCTTGTTATATACATTTTTGCGGAACTTTTTAAATTATCTCGAATTTTTGATTACATTGTATTTTATAATTTATATATTTTTATCCTATTTATTTTCAAAATTATTTACCCATGCAATGCTAGTGCTGTTAATATTGCCAAATTTGTTCCAATATGTTTTTGTTTCTTTACCATGTCTCCATCTACCTGATATTTCCGTTTTAATTTATAGGTCATTAATTATGATTCATCAAGAGGTGGCGTATCGGTGATTACGGAAAAGGGCGATGTAACAACATCATTTCTGCTGATACAAAATGCCGATTTAGCCGATTCTGGTAAATATTCGTGTGCACCTTCAAATGCAGATGTTGCCAGCGTGCGTGTACATGTACTTAATGGTAAGTCATTCAGCTTGTTTTTCGTGTATTTTCTTTTTTTTTTTGAATCGAGGATTTAAACATTTAAAACATAGAATTTCCCTTAAGGAATTAAATTTTTATATAATTTTGAGATTCAAAATATTTTCATATTTATATTATGTAAATTAACCAAATAATACACCGCCCAACACCATTTTCATACACGAACCAAACCATATACATACGAAAGCACATAATTTATATCGTATAACTGCGTACTCAGTTTTTCATTTTCTGATCGTTTGTCCTTTTAAAAGGACTTTAAAATTTGAGGTGCATACAATTTTCAAAAATTTTTATAAAATATTTTAAGCCACCCTATTATAACAATATGGCTATCAAACTAAAGAGGACAATTGCAGTATTTTTATCTCGTATTTTGTTTTATTTTTTAAGAATAAAAAGATGTAAAAAATATCCTTATAAAAGTTTATCCTTTATTATTCTTGAAATTTTATACGAAATTGTTCAACAAAAACTATTCATAATAAAGACATTAGAACGGAGTACAAAAGTCTGAAATTTGGTCTTCATAGCTCCATTTGTTTAATTTTTATAATATTTTTTATATATCTCAATAAATTAATTAATAAAAGTTTCTCCTCTAAAAATTTCAAAGTCCTTTTTTTGTTAAAATATGAAGAAAAATTAGAAATTTGTTATTGTGGAACCGAGTTTCTTTATCTATATGATAAAAAGTTAAAAAAGTAGAAACTTTGAAGAATATGAAAGGATAACAATCGATTAGGGATATATTGCATTTTTTATCCTTTCATGTTTAAACTCCTTTCTTGGAAATTATATTTTCCTTTTTAATTTAACACAATTATTCCGAACTCTATAGTTATTCTAAATTCTAAATATCTTTTAAAAATATCTTTGACATCCCAATAATGTTATCAAAGTAGTTTATTATATAGTTTTTATTAAAAAATACAACAGTGCGAAGGTATATCATGTGCAATTAGTAAACCACGATATACATAAATATTTATGCATATCGTAGTTTTATTTTAGCTAATAAAAAATTTATGTTGAACTTTATTTTAATTGCGACATATTGAAGAAAAACTAATTTTCTGAATGTGGGCTAGAGTCAAATAGAGATTAAAGAACTGCACAAGACAACAATAATGCGACAATTTGTTAAACTAAATCGTCATAATCATACGAAATAAAATTTTATATATTTTAAGACATATTATCTCAACCAACGGTTATGTTTAATTGGTAGATATTTTGTCTGAAAACTGTCAATTTAACGTTAGGATAAAAAATTAACAGACATTGGGATAATGGGGGTAGGTAATTGGTATAAATAATAAATTAAACAAAATATTCTCAACAAAAATTTTTTAATTTGAATACATCTTAACTTTTAATTTTTTTTATAAAAAACTAATAAAGATAAAGACATGAAATTTGGGAGTCTGCAACTCCATATTTGTAAATATAACATATATTTTTTTCTAAAAAAAAACTGACTATAGAAAATAAGGATTAAAATTTAAAAGGACATTTTTTTATTCTAACATTTTAAAACTATTTTATGTGTAAAAATACTGTTATTCTCCTCTTTCAATCGATACCTATATTGACCTACTAGACCAAACCAAATTTAAGCTAAATATAATTATACTTACTCTTCCTTTTAAACTTTAATATCCTTTTAAAGGAAGAAACGATCAGAAAATAAAAAAACAAAAATGTAGTTTAAATATATCAAGTATGTAGTTTCCAACGTATAGGATCTTGCTCATGTGTGCAACAATTTTTCCCAATTTGTTGTACGGTGATATATATTCTTTAAATATGTTCAAAGGCTTATATAAAATGTTTTAACTCACACCCAAAGGGAATCCCTTATTTAACAACAGCTGTTTTTTTTTCTTCCACTGCACAGTTAAAACATGTTAAACAATTATGCTGGACTCTTACATTAATTCTAAATCTCTGGGTTTACATAACGCTTGCTTGCTACACACATGCCATACGTTTCGATTGTACTGACCGATCCACTATTCTGCAGTTGGACTGCAAATACGTAAAACAACATTTCTTTTATCGTTTACAATGAACATTTCAATTACGCGAGTAACAAATAGATTAAACATCTAAAGTGTATAATTAAAGCGAAAATGCTTACAATACAAATACATACAAAACTGTGTTTTTTCTGTAAATGTAAAATGCTGTGAAATAGCTAATTCATGTCCTTTTCTTGTGAAATCTCTAGTTGTTAATTTTTTCCTAGAACATTTAGGAAAAACTTTAAATAGAATTTAATTAAGGTTTATCTAAATGACAAGTAGTTTTGCAATATATGTATATATAATAGAGTGTTTTTTGAAAGTTTTATATAATAAATAATTTTCTAAATGAGTTTTCTTATAGGAGTATAGGTCAAACCTATTTTTAAATAATAGTTAGTTGTGTAGAATATCATTGCGATACTAATGGATATAAGTCAATTTCGACGTTAAAGTAATTTTTGAAGGTGGTTTGTAAGGGAGACGAAGGAAAGAAAATAGTATTTGATTAATTTATGGTATAAAAAGCTCAAATTGCGGGATATGTTGTACGAGAGATATTTAAAATAACGAACCGATTTCTACAATTTTCAACAGATTTTGTCCCTGTACCAAAAAAAAAAAACAAGTATGAATATATAGTCGTGCATAGCCGACCATATGATACCCTAAACCAGTCAGTATGTATGTTAAAAATGGGGATTATTTAAAAAAAATAAAGCATTTGGTGTATAGTCGTGCATAGCCGACCATATGATACTCTACAAAAAAATAAAGCAATTGGTTTTTTTAACTTTATTTCGGAATATTTTTACTTTTTTGGCAAAAAAAGAGATTTTTTTAAGAGGGCTTAAAGGGGAGTAGGGCAAAATATGGACCTATCCTTAAAAATGTTGGTAGGGGGAGTAAGGTCTTCTTCAATATTATTTATGTAGAATTTAAAAGTGTTATTAGTGTTTGTAAGTGAATTTTGACCTTTAAGTCATTTTCTGAAGGAGAGTTTGTATGGGGGATAGGGTAAAATGAAGCCCGATCATTGAAAAAATCGGTAGTGTCATTTAAAGTTCTATAAAACTAAGTTTTGTCGACTTTTGTTAACATAATGGATCATTTAAATTAATTATAAGCCAAAAGGCCATATTTGGGGGGTACGGTTGTATGGGGGCTAGTCGAAATAATGGACCGATCTTAACCAGCGTGTGTGCCAAATTTCATCTAATTATCTTGAAAATTGCGGCCTGTACCTTGCGCACAAGGTTTACATGGACAGCCAGCCAGACGGACGGACATAGCTTAATCGACTCAGAAAATGATTCTAAGCCGATTGGTATACTTTAAGGTGGGTATAGGACGAATATTTTTGTATGTTACAAACATCAGCACAAACCCAATATACCCTCCCCACTAAAGTGGTGTAGACTGTCGATAGTCCTTTTCATCCACAGGGTAGACTTGAGAACGGTCTACCATCGCCCCTTTGTCTTCAATGAAGACGCAGGTGGCAATTTTTGCACATTGGCTATGACCGGTACCATGCGCAAGTACTTTGCTGGAGTACTCGAGCTATCTAATCTCTTGCCAAAGTAGTCACGTTGTAAGACAACCACACTACTATGGCTCTGTTGATTCGGCAACAGCACCTAGAGACGTAACCGATGGACCGAAGCACGATCGTACTACTACTGGCCACCCGTAGTACCAGATTATGCGGTGCTCTGGTCAGACCTCTGGCAATCTATGCAAGGACTAAGCCAAGCAGTAGACTGAGACACCAATTTTTCAATCCCGGTCAGATTGGAGGTATTGGGCCCTCTTTATACCCCGGGATTGCAATAACACCAAGGCGGAGGTCTTTGCCAAGGTAACATGCCCCCGGGGGGAACTAAAGTGGTGTAGAGTATAAAAACACGAATGATCCAAATTTCACCAAAATATCTTGAAAACTGCGGTTAGTACATTGCGCACAAGTTTTACATGGACAGCCAACAAGCCGGACAGACAGACGTACATGTCCTCTATACTATAATTCTGTAGGGTAAACAAATGCTAATAAAAGTATTGTTTGTTTTCTGCGAATTACGTGTTCGTTATTTTAACAGTAAATATTCAAAAGGCTTTACATGAGTTCTGTTGTGTTTGTGAATATTGTTAGCGTAAAAGTAATTACAAACTCTCTGGCTTAACGAAATTGTACATATTTACTCCCTGCAGAATGTCATAAAATTTAATTTGTTTTATATTTATTCCTTGAACTCTAAAATCTACTATAATTGCTATTTATATGTGTTCAAAATTAGCAACAACATATTGTAACTTACAATTTCTAAGTAAATAAGAAGAGAATATGTAGATGTAAATGTGTATAATGAAATTAGGTTGTGCAACTAACTAACTAACTAACTAACTAACTAACTAACTAACTAACTAACTAACTAACTAACTAAATAACTAATTAACTAACTAACATTTCAATACCGGCTTTGCTGTATTACCCATCATGAGTATAATATAATCAGGGAAACCGCAAATATGCTCTAAAAAAAAAGAGTTTTAAGCGCTTAAAATATGCATTAAAAAACTCGAAATATGCTCTAAAAATAAATTGTCTCCTTATTTTTTAGCATTGAAAAGCTCAAGAAGACTGAAAATGTAATGTAATATTCAATATTTAATGTCATATTTCATTCTACAAGATTTGATAATTGATTCAGCTCATAGTTTTAAGAAATACTTTAATAGATTTCCGTTTTATTTCCAAGCAACCAACAAACAACATAAAGTCATTTGATGCCCCAAGAAACAAATTTCAAATGTTAAAGTTCGACACCTTTCTTTTACTTATATGCAAAGCTTGTCAACTTACATTTTAATAGAAATTTTCATATTATTATTGTTATCATTAATAGTTTTTTAAACGATTAAAAAATTATTGGTCTCATGACATCCAAAGCTATCAATTTTATGAAACTACTGCATTTTTTTCCATTCAAGTTTTACCAAAGAAAATAAACAATTTTTAAAAAAATTTAAAATATAATATTTTCTGAAAAAATAAGATTAAATTTTGTAGAAAAATGTTTTTCAAATATACAAAAATATAAAAAAAACATCACAATATGCTCTAAAGGAGTGAAATATGCTGTAAAAACTCGTATGTATGCCTTAATTATGTTACAAAGGTCAAAAAATATGCAAAAATATGCTCTTACAAATCGATGGCAAAATTCTTAAATTGGTCTGAAACGTAAAACACACCATTTATACCGACATCTTGTAAGGAAATATATGGAGACTACGACCGATTATGGATCGATACAAAATCAAAGTGACTGCTAGAAAACCAAAGTCGTGTTTTTGTAATCCCTCTCAAAATTTACCGAGCTTTGTATTATGATGATTACCAAAACATTTATACCCTACACTACTTAAGTGGGTAAAGTATACCTTAAAGTATACCAATCGGCTTATGATCATTTTCTGAGTATGAGTTCTGAGTCCATCCTTCCGTCAGTCCGTCCGTCCGTCCATGTAAACCTTGTAATCAAACTACAGGCCGCAATTTTGAAGATAATTTAGTACATAATCTTCTATTATACCAGGGACGAATCCTATTGAAAATCGTTAAGACCGGTCCATTATTTCACCTAGCCCCCATACAACTGTACCCCCGAATAGGGCTTGTAAGCATTTTAATCAAACTACAGGTTGCAATTTTGGAGATAATTCAATGAAATTTGGCACATGATCTTCTATTATACCATAGACGAAGCCTATTGAAAATTATTAACATCGGTCCATTATTTCACCTAGCCCCATAGAACTGAACCCGCCAAACAGGGCTTTTAAGTTCATAATTATGTTTAATATGCTCGTATCTCGACAAAAAGCTCTATACTAGTCTTGATGACCCTGATGAACTTGATGACCCTGATGAACTTGATGACCCTGATGAACTTAATAATTATGGGGCCTCATTTGACCCTAGCCCCTCTAAAAAAAGCCCCCATCAAAATTTTACTTTAATATCCACTGTTTTATTATACAGTAAAATGCTTTAGTATATCTGAGGCAAGGTACAATTTAACTTAAATTATTTATGAAAATTAAATCACATTTTATTCGTATACAGGTGTAGGGTATTATATGGTCGGCCTCGCCCGACTATAACTTCTTATTGTTTATGTTTAACGATGATCGATCGTGATATAAGAATATTTAACATGATTATGAGTTTAAGAGTCCCGTTCACAGGATACTATTGTAGAAATAATTTTCAGCCGAATGGTAAACTTTAAGTAGGGGAGAAAGACCAATATTTGTGGGTGTTACTGCAGTAGTGTAGAGTATAAATATTTTAACAGCTTACCCTATACATTTCCATTTTACTCATATTTGGAAACACATTATATTTTAGCATAAACAACCACATAGAAATAAATGCATAAAGGAATTTAATGAAACCGAAATAAAGAGACTAAAATGTACATTATATGTTTATACATAAAAATATGTTTCCAAAAAACCACTTGCAATGTTTGTATAGGCAACACAGCACACAAGTACCACAGACAATAAAGAAGAGCAACTAAAACCCAACGAAGCCTACATCATCATCATCATCATCTTGCAACACACAGATTTATACAAACCAATACTCAGATATACGCACTCCAAGTACCATGTATGTCAAGTGGTGTTGGTTAGTAAGTACCGAGATACCAATGATGGTGATGTTGCTGCAGCAGGGGTAAAACAATATGAAACATAAATGAAAGACAACTTCAGAATAATGTTCTGCATTACGATTGTTTCAACTATTATTGGACTGAAAAAGTAGAAAAGTTTAAATAGTATACACATACATACACATACATACATATGTATATACAAGTACATACAATTGGAAGTAGCTGCAGATATACAAGCACATTAAAAAGACAAGAGAAACTTTATAAAAGTGTCCTTTTATTGAAGTTAATTTCAGCTGCTACTAATTTCCACAACACAACAGTTGCAACATTAAAAGCAACAAAGACAATAATAACAAAATTGTTTAAGATTGCTGTTGTTTTTGTTTTTGTTGGTCGGCTACATAAGTACTTGTATTCTGGTCATTTGGTTGGATGGTTACTTGTTTGTTGGTTTGGTGGGTTACTAGGTCCGTTGCATAACACACAGATATATTCATATACATACAAACATACCTTAGCACATTGTTATATACATTCATATATTCATTCATTTCACACTTATTGTCATGCCACAACATGCAATTGAAATCATACCGTAGAAAATACAATGACAACAGAATGTAGAAACAAACAAAGAATACAATTGTTGACAAAAAACAAGAAAAAAAAAACAACTGTAAATGCAACATCATTTCGTATTAACAAAATAACAACAATAACAAAGGAAATCATCATAATAACACATTGCAACAGCAACAATTAATGTGCAAATTTACACATCATATTGGGGGAAAAGACTCATTTTATGTTGATTTTGTATGGATAATATGTAGTTGTTACATACGTTACCTTTTCTAAAGTGGTAATGAGTTTGATTAAAAATCTTGTTTAAAGATAATTTTCACTTCATATTGTTTCCTTTATGAACTATATTGTTTAACAGTTGACCGTTTAGGTGTTAATAGCAAATATTTTTGTTAAATTTCTCTTGATTAAGATCTTTTGGAAGAAAAGATAAAGGTAAATACAAATTTAAGTAGAAATAGTTACAAGTTACCTATAAAACTGTGAGTAAAAAAAAAACTTTAAAAAATTAAAGATTTAAATTTTTTCGGAATTTTATAGAACTTACGAATTTGTTTAACGAATTTCTCTAAAATTGGAGCAAAATTTCCCGAATTATTAAAGAGATAAAAATGAAAAAATCACCCGAGTGGGTATTGGTAAGGCGAAGACTGTGTATCTAAATTAAAATAAAATATATTGAAATTGTTTATACCCTACACCACTACAGTGGGTCCTTGTAAAACTTGTGTGAAACTTAAAATTTTAAGATATTTTGATGAACTTTGTACAATCTCTTCTTTTGACTCTAAGACCTGTTGAAAATGGTTTAAAGATCAAAAATATTCCAAAATTTTTTCATTCTTTAAAATGTACAAACATACAATTTTGCATACAGAGCCTGGATTATGTGAGAATAAAAAAAAAAGGAAACTTTTTGGTACTTTTTCATTCTTCAAAATGTACTTTTTGGAATTTCTAGAATATTAAACCTAGAGACATGTAATTAGGAATGTAGAACCCATATTAAGACAGATCCCATAAAAAGGGACCTTTTGTACTTTTTCGTTTTTCAAAAGATACTTTTTTGCAGCCTCTTGCCTGTACAGCTCTAAGTTTTTCGGGAGATTTACAACCACTTATTTTTGAATTAATTGTAAACGTTTGTAATAAGTATTTGCCTCCAATGACATACTATTGTGTACGTAAATTTTAGCATTTTAAAATTTAACATTTATTTCATCAAAAATTGAGATTTTTTATTTATTCTCAAACAGAAATTGCAAAAAACAAAAATAAAATACATAATCATACGTGTTATTGTACTCTTCTTTATAAAAACAATGCAGAACGAGAGCAGCAGAGCAAGAGTAGCAGAAAGAGATCGGCACTAGTGTGATGTTATTGGCTAGAAACATGAAATTATACATGTGGAGCCTGGCCTTAGTTAGAAGCCATAAAAGGGAACCTTTTGGTACATTTTCGTTTTTCAGAAGGTACTTTTTGCATTTTCGATACTATTGAACCTAGAAATATGAAATTAAGTGTGTACAGTCTGAATTAGGTGAGAATTTCAAAAGGTACTTTTGGAAAAGTCTAAAATATTGAACCAAGGGATATGCAATTAAGTACGGAATTAGATGAGAACCTTTTAAACATGAAATTAATTATTTAGAGCCTGGATTAAGTGGGAACCCATAAAAGGTTTTTTTGTACTTTTTCGTTCTTCATACAGTACTTTTTTAAAATTTCTATAATATTAAACCTAGAAACATGAAAAATCCGTAAAAGGGGACTTTTTGGTACCTTACCGTTTTGCAATTGATTTTTTTTTTTTTTTTTTGAGATTTGTAATAAAATTCGTACTGACATTTTTCAAAACATCATAGTGAATGGTATATAAGATTTGGCACAGCCGAATATAGAACTCTTACTTGTTATACACTACACCACTCTAGTGGGGGGTATGTTGGGTTTATTCTTATGTATACAAATCGGCACAGAATCATTTTCTGAGTCGATTTAGCCCAAGGACGAACCCTATTGAAAATGGTTAACATCGGTACATTATTTCACCTAGCACTCATACAACTAAATCCTCGAATAGGGCTTAAGTTCATCAGCATTTGACCCGATAAAAAGCCCCCATCAAAATTTTACTTAAATTTACAATTTTATTAAACAATAAATGGTTTAAGTATATCTGAGGCAAGGTACAATTCAAATAAAAAGCTTTATTATGAAAACTAAATCATATATTATTCATATACAGGTGTATGGTATTATATGTTCGGCCTCGCCCGACTACTTCTTACTTGTTTTATATATAGATTCTCATAATTCTATTATGAAAATAAATAATGTACAACAATACTCCTTTATTTTACTGCTTAATTTAAACTCCGTTTTTATTTAATATTCAATTAGAACAAAAAATTAATTCATTGTCAAAAATTCTACATTAGTTCTTTTGTGAAACGTAAAAACTTTAAAAAAACTTGTTTTGGTTTAATTAAAAATCTATTATTCAAAAATTATGGATTTTATTTATTCATTTTAGTATTTCAATTCATTACAATAACAAACTAAAGTCTTATATTGGAAAATATTCTTAAAAATTGTTGCATTTTAAAATGAACTAAATTCTGTTAGCAATGTGTATTAGTTTACCAATTACGCAGAATTTTTATATCGAGTAGAATAAAATTTATAAAAAGAATAAGTAAGAGTGTTATATTCTGTTCTGTCGAATTTTATGCACCGCTTACCATAGTGTGTTACAAAAACAAATCAATACGTATTTTATTACAAAACATGAAAAAATACCCAGCACAAACACGAAAATGTACCAGTAAGTTTTTATACCCTTCACCTTCGTGAGAAGGGTATATATAAGTTTGTCATTCCGTTTGTAATTTATATAATATAATTTTCCGACCCTATAAAGTATATATATTCTGGATCCTTATAGATAGCGGAGTCGATTAAGACATGTCCGTCTGTCTGTCTGTTGAAATCAGTTTTTAGAGGACCCCAGATATTGGCGAGATTTCAATAATTCTATTAGACATGCTTTCAAGAAGATCGCTTTTTAAAATCAGCAAAATCGGTCGGTAAATAACGGAGATATGAGTAAAAATCCGAGGCAACCTCTGAAAATTTCATCAAAAAATGTCATATTTTTTTTTAAAAAGCAACAACAACACTGTATATTAGAAAAAGATGTGTGTGTGTAGATGTATTTGGTTTTATTGAGCTGTGTATTTTTTTGTATATTTGGATGCTGTTGGCGTCATTGCGTTGTATTTTTGTTTTTGTTTTTCTGTGTTTTTCTTTATGTATGTTTAGATGTCTGTTGGTTTATGTGCCTTGTGTGTTTTGTGTTTTATTTCGTTTAGCGTTGTTGTTGTTGTTCTTTTTGTTTAGCTTTTGATGTAATAATGTAGTCGGGAAAAAATTTAAAATTTATAAAAGATGTTTAAAATACACTATGGTGAAGGGTATATAAGAATCGGCACAGCCGAATATAGCACTATTACTTGTTTTTTTTTTAAATTTAAATGTTTGGTTTTATATGTATTCCTAGATTCATTATTAATAAAAGAACGAAAAAGTAATAGAAAGTAACTCTTCATAGATATAGAAGATTATAGTACAAAAAGTACGTTTTTCCAAAAGTGCCTTTTTATAAGTTCTCATTTACTCCGGGCTTTACATTATTCATTTTATGTTTCTAAGCTCAATATTTTAGAAAACGCAAACAGTACCATTTGAAGAACAAAAAAATACTAAAAAGTTCCTTTTTATATTTTATCACTTACTCCGAGATCGAAGTGCTTAAAATTATAAAAAATTCAAAACGTACCTTTTCAATAATAAAAAAGTTCCATTTTATAAATTCTCATTTACATTCTAAATTTTATGTTTTTATGCTTCAATATTATGTTTCTAGACTCAATATTCTAGAAATTTTAAAAAGTACCTTTTGAAGAACAAAAAAAAAATTACTAAAAGTCCTATTTTATATGTTTGCACTTATTTAGGGCTCTACATGCTCAATTGTTTAATTCTAAGTTCAATTATATAGAAAATTCAAAAAGTACCTTTTGAAGAAATTAAAGACACCCCCGGGGCATGTTACCTTGCTGAATGACCCATTTCTTGGTGTGTTACAATCCCTTGGTAAGGAGACTATAAACTGGTGATGTCAAATGTATCCTCAGTCTTTTCTTCCATTAGTTCAACATGAGATCGAACCAGAGCACCCGGTTCTACTGGACATTGTCCAGGCTGGTCAGTTGATTGAATTTCCATCGGGATCCATGTAGTGGCAGTGGCTTAAATCCAAAATCACGGAAAGAGTGTTCTTACTTCAAAGTTTGATGCACGGTAAAATATAAATTTTCGGGTCAAATTTCTGTTACCGCTTCCAGCTTCTAAGAGCTCTACAAACCAAAGGAAAAGGTTGTGTTTAAAAAATGTTGGATGAGATATTAGATGGAGAAAAGATTGATGATCGGTAGAGTTGGTTGTAACGTTGTGAAGTTGTAATATCTGAAGTTTTAATTTATCGGCGATTTGCCTTAATGGTTTAGTGTGTTGAACTCTAGACATGTTAAACTTATCACAGTAGGTCATTTTGGCCACTGAAATAAGTTTGGCTAATTAAATATAGATCTATGTTTTTTGAACCACCAACTACATCCGTTAGGTATTGTTGCGGAAAGAGCAGCAGTGTGGTTGTACAATTTTAGGAGATCTAGGTGAGTCTTTATATGATGAGAATGTTTGTAGGGATATGGCATTTCTAATAGCATTAATCGGGTGTTTTCAACTGATGTTGGTTCCGCCCCTTCTATTCGCTCTAACCAGTGATTGAATTCTATTTTTTCAGGCTTAAATTAGGCTACCATTTCAAGAGATTAGATAGCTCGAGTACTTGAGTAAAGTATACTGGACCGGAAATTCCATTAACGTAAATGGCTACCTGTGTATAAGATACACAACGGAGCGGTAAAAGGAAGAACAGACGGACATTGTTAAACCGTCTTCGATAAATACATATTAGAAGTTGCAAATTGTATTCGTAGCTTAAAATTAATATTTCTAAATTATAAACAGAATAACAAGCTTATATAGCTTTTTCACAAAGGTGAAGGATATATCAGCAATGCGTCTCATAAGTGATGATCAAGAAAATCAATGCAATTTTTTTGTGTTGCGTCGTATGGACTAATGTATAACACGTTTCAGAATTTTGTTATCGATTTGCTAGAGCATATTTTACCCATAAAAGTAGATTGCAAGATTTAACAATTCTTTAGAGAATTTTTCGGATTATGTGGTGATGATTAAGGAAAATTTTGGAAGTTTCCTTGTAAACACTCATTGCTATTTACAGCACTTTCTTCGAAAGAGAACTAATATGTATTTGAGAAATACATTATTTATATTATTATTCTAAAACATCCTACTCTACTCAGTTCGCAAAAATAATTTGTTTGGAATCATTGTGTAAATTTTGATTTAATTAAAAAATATTTTATATAATTTTATATACATTTTCCTCGTTACTTTACATAAATATAATAGATATGTAAATAACAACAAATGTTAAAATAGTAACATTTATAATGGTATAAATTAGAACATACGTATATATGTATTTACATTAGGGCTACCCCGTTTGAATGACAAAATGATAAGGTACTGATGTTACCTCTGAAAATGAAACTTTTATTTATTTACGGAAAATTATCAGGACTTCCTATGATATTTCCATGAAGTTACAAACCTAATGTACATAAATATTTGTATATATGTATGATTTTTTATAGTCTATTACATATACAAACATATATTTCATAGCTTAAGTGTATATTTGCTTTTTTGGTTTTCATACAGTTGGTTTTACTTCGTTTGGTTTTGGTTACAATTTGACCATTTAAATTTTAAAATATGTACAACTGATTTTCAAAACTAAATAACTAAAGTTGTAAAATAACTAAGTATTAAATTCATCAATTTACTTTAAATGTGTTATAACTTGGAAAACATAGTTTTAAATATTACAGATCAATTGGATATTACATGTAATTAAAACTTTTTCTTTTTATAATAGGTTTGTGCTGATGTTTGTACTACCAAAAAATTTTGCTTCTAAAGATACCTTGAAGTATAAAAATTAATTTAGTATAATTTCCGAATGAGTTTTTGCTATATCCATCCGCTTGTCCTCTGGTCTATCTGTCTGTCCGTCTGTTAGAGGTCTTGAAAAAATATCAATTCTGTTTGGATGGGTTTTGTATTGTTTTCTTTGCATTCAAAGAAAATCGATATTTTTTGTACACATCCAACATCCATGTAAACTTTATGAACATGTTTAACAAAAGGACGAAGTCTATTGAAAATAGTTAAAACCTTACAAAAATAAAAAAAAATACTGCCAAATTTTACTGCTTCCAATATGTTGAAATAACGCCTTTAAATTTGTTTTGTGTATGTAAATTTTTAGCATATAATTTTGAGTTAGAACACTATTGAAGCAAATTAGAAATATGCATTTATTTAAATATTTATATTCTCGTGCAGGCATTAGTAATCACTTATGCATTATTCTCTCTTTACTACTTTAGGTTATTTACACAATTTTAGTGTAATTACACATGTAGAAAACTCATATACATAAATGAGCATTAGGGTGGCTCCAAACCAAAATTTAATGCTCTGTTATATTATGACTAGCATATCTTGGGTGGTTCGCTACCCTAACTTAAATAAAATACATGCTAAATTTTGTTTACTTTTATATAAAATTAAAATTGATTAAAAATTTTAATGTTTTAGTTTTATACGTACAATATCATGTGAATATTATATTCGAATTCATTTAGCTTCTACATTATGAAAAATTTCGAAAGTACTATTTGAAAAAAAGTACTATAAAATATATCTAATAGATTATCATTTAATCAAAAATTTTATGTTTATGTGTTCAATATTATATACAATTCAAAAAATATAATTTTAATGAATGATAAAGTACCATAAGTCATCCATCATCATTCAACCCAGCACACATCTTATTTATTCGACACATTCATAGAGAAAAACATACGACAC
The DNA here is from genome assembly GCF_022045245.1 of Lucilia cuprina. NCBI lineage: Eukaryota > Metazoa > Arthropoda > Insecta > Diptera > Calliphoridae > Lucilia > Lucilia cuprina. The sequence goes on along the minus strand of NC_060953.1, from coordinate 38,311,502 downwards.
ACTCATTTAGATATACGGGTGGATGAGGCCTGCATACCTCTACATTCATTCCGTATCATATACAATTGACTCCAACCCATTTCCAACGCTTAGTCCCACAGTCACTCCTCTGTGGGGTATCTGCTGATTTTCGGCAACAGCACCGAACTTATCCCGAAATATTGACTATTATCATGCATCAGTCTTTTAACCGCCACTTATTCTTCCCGCGAATTTGGGTTTAAACCACAGCCACTACGTGGATCCCGAAGGAACCTCAACCAACTGACCAGCCAGGACATAGTCCTGCGGGCAACTGGCCACACGTAGTACCAGATTATGCGGTGCTCTGGTCCGACCTCTGCCAATCTATGCAAGGACTAAGCCAAACAGTAGACTGAAACAACCAATTTTTCAGTCCCGGTCAGACCGGAGGCACCTCTTTATACCCCGGGATTGCAATAACACCAAGGCGGAGGTCTCGCCAAGGTAACATGCCCCCGGGGGGACGAAAAGGTACAATAAATTCTCATTTAATAAGGACCGTGTGTTTCGGTTAACCATTATAAAGAATGTAAAAGGTACCATTTGAAGAATAGAAAAGTACCAAATAAATTCCAACTTATAGAATACTATTCAGTCAGTACCGTTTATGTTAAAATTAATTTTCCTAGGTTGAATATTTTAGAAAATTAAAAAAAGTACCATTTACGGAGACGTGTATGTTTAATAATCATGTGTTTTGAATTAATATTAAAGGGTATCATTTGAATAAATAAAAATTACCAAAAGTGGAATAAAATTTAGTACTAATAAAGAATACAATTTTTCTCCTTTTCTTTTAAAAATATACTTTTTCGAGAATTAAATTTAAAAAATGTTCCGTGTCCCTGTCAAAATTCACTTATAATTGAAATTTTCTACATACCACTCACTGGTGTAATGTCGCCATGTCCAACTATATATTCTTACTTTTACTTCATATAAACGGTGCCACACTAACGCACAATCATGAATGGCAAAAGTTCTTTTATATTATAAAACTTAAGGTAAACTTTTAAATGATTTAAAAAACATTTGTTTTTTTTTTTTTGGGTAAGCCTAATGTTAACTCATACAATTATAAACTAAGCAAGTGCATAGTATGTTTTACTTTAAAATATTGTTCTATTTGAAATTTAATTATTTTTTGTTCAAAAATAAATAATTTACACATTCTTGCCATTTGCAACACTTTGTTTTGAAGATCATTTTCAAAACTTCGAAATAAACTTTAGACAAACAACTTAAATGATTATTATTATAATTACATTTACTATGTATTGCATAAGTTATTATTATTAATTTTAAAATATGTAAAATTAGATTTATTTACTGGTTTAAAAATGAATAAGAAATTAAATAATTGAGAATTAAATTCTAAATATGTAATTACGAGGAATAAAAAAATTAAAGTAATTTATTATTAGTACCGGCACATTTTGTTAATTAATACCACAAAGCTGCTAAGATCCTACAACTGATGCTAAATGAATCAGCTTTTAACATATTAATCCCTAACATTCTGTAAAAAATAACTTTAAATACCATTCCTATAAATCCTTTTCTCTCACCACTTGCTTTTATATCCTTTAAAACCATTTTCCTCTTCGTTTTTTTTTATTCTACTCTAATAAATTCATAGAAAACCATAAACTAAACAACACATACACAACAGAAAAAAAAAACTCCAATAAAATTCTCCCTACTCTTAATACAAATAATAACAATAAAAGAATAGAAAAAAATAAATAGTAAATCCTTACCTTCAACATGTTGGTCACCCAAAGTTAAATAATGTTAATCAAATTAACCTTGTCCAGATGGTCAATATAATCAAGCATCCAGCAAATACAAAAGATCAACATATTTAGAATATAGAAATTATCAAAACATAACTGACTTTAACCTCCAGCTACAAAAAAAATTAGAAAAGGATAAAAAAATACTTCTGGTTATAATATGGTTACAAACAGAAAAAAAAAGAGGAAGTAATAAAAAAATAAATATAAAAATGGTTCGTATATGTTTATAGAAAACACAAGTGGATATGTGAAAATTTATTTACATAAATAAGCATAGCAATAGTATAAAAAGGACTTAAGGTAATTATTCTGTAATATAATATATATAGAATTTAATCCTGTTATTAGAGTTATTAGTCTGAATGAGAGTTTGTTTGGAGGCTGGGATCAAATGAGGACCAAACATTACAAAAACCAGCTTGGCGAAATAATAAACCATTCCGAAAAGCATTCGTTCTTGGGCAGAAAAAGAGTATGTGCCAAAATTTATTAAAATATGCAAACGGTATTGTGCACACAAGTTTTACAAAGACACACAGACGGACAGACGAACGGACATAGAAAGTGATTCTGAGCCGTTTTGTATACTTTAAGGTGGGTGTAGTGTGCTTTTCCAACATCAGCACAAATGCTGATTTTTTAAAAAAGTTTTTAAAAAAATTATTCTAAATGTTTCTCTTAATTAGGCGTATACTTAATATTTGTAATATCAATAAATCATTAATACGTATACGTACAGGTATCGGTAACAGAATAGTGCAATTTCATAATTTAAAACTTTACACTTCAAATGAAAATAATTAAGATAATAATTGTTATAATGATAGTAAATGTTCATAATTTTTGTTCTTTATGATAAAAGCTATAATCTTTCCTAAAAGATTAATCAAAATTGGAAACAGTTTGCAAGATATGAGCCTGAGAATATTATCACTATTATGCAAAAATGTTTTTTTTTTTTCGTTTACTAACTTTTTTGTTGTGAAAAAATTGCCCTGTTGTGAAATTTTTTAATGGAATTTTGTAAACATTAAACTGCTGTTTCATTAAAAAACAACTATTAACGTGAATGAATTGTTCACAACACAAGTCCACGATAGCAATTTTCTCTTCGAGGGCTGAGAAAATTTTAGGGGAACAGAATGTTTACTTCTATTGGCGATAGGGGTGAATAATAGAAACTATTTTTTATATTATTTCTTTGTACCTTTTTTCCTCAATTGCTACCTTTAGAAATTTCTATAATATTGAACCAAAAAACATGAAATAAAATATGTAAAAAATAAAATATTAAAAAAGTACTTTTTAAATTGTCTATAAAATTGAACACTGAAACAAGAAATTAATTATGTTGAGCCCGGATTAAGTGAGAATCTATTAAATGTGACATTTTGGTACTTTTTCGTTACTCAAAAAAGTACTTTTTAAACTTAGATGCATGAAATTAAGAGCACGGAGTAAGTGCAAACATATAAAATAGTAATTTCTTGTACTTTTTCCTTATTCAAAAAGTACCTTTTAAATTTTTTCATAATATTTAATCAGAAAATATATTATTAAACAATAATTCCCGTTTTCAGCACCTCCAGTTATCGTATGAGATTTTTCAATATAACTTGAAGTTAAACAAGTTAGAGTGCTATATTCGGCTGTGCCGAATCTTAAATACCCTCCACCAGCTACTTTTATGTTATTACTTTTCTAATTGATCAAATATTTGTAGAAATAAGTTTTCTCGTGTCTTTAATAGAAAAAATACCAAAATGTAAATCTATTACAATTCCAGGATTTATTGAACATTATAAATTTAGTAATTTGCATGTATGTATGTATGTATGTATGTATGTATGTATGTATGTATGTATGTATGTATGTATGTATGTATGTATGTATGTATGTATGTGTGTGAAATATTTAGAGATTTTCAAAATACAAATACATATATAATTTTATTCAACACAAATTGGTACTGCTCTTTAAATACGGTTAAAGCGCTTTTAGGGGCAGGACCTAATATAGGAGAAATAGAAGTATACAAAACTAATATTTTTGCCAAATTATGTATCAATAGCCTAATTTGGTAATAAGTAATGTGCGTTTAAGAGATTTTCGTAAAATGACTTTGTATGGGAGCTATGTCCAATTATGTATATAAAGACAAAATTTCAGAATTCTGTGTCTATATCATTACTTGGTAATAAATATTGTGAATCTAAGTGATTTTCTGGACCTAGTATGAGAGCTATGACCAAATATGGACCGATTGTAAAACAAGTTTATAGTGAATTTATGTATGTAAGAGCAATATTTTTGCTAAATGTATGGATATCAATATTTGGTTATGAGTTATGTGCGTTTTTCTCTGATTTTCGGAAGAGAACTTTATATGTTTTTTTTTTTTAAGAGGGACCTTTTGTAGGAGCTATTATTAATTATGGACCGAAAATTTCACAATATTATTTCTCTTTATATGAACAATACTTGTACGAAATTTTATATCGATATCTTAATTAAGTAATGAGTTATACGTGTTTAAGTGTTTTTCGGAAGGGGAACTTGTATGGGAGCTATGACCAATTATGGACCGATCGGAAAAAGATTTCGTGGTAATATTTCTTTATGTGAGAACAATTCTTGCAACAAATTTTATATGGATATCTTAATTTACTAATGAATTATGTGCGTTTAAGTGATTTTCGGGAAGGGATCTTGTATGGGAGCTATGATCAATTATGGACCGATCCAAAGAAACTTTCATTGTAATATTTCTGTATATAAAAGCAATACTTGTACCAAATTTTATATTGATGTATTAATTTAGTAATGAGTTATGTGCGTTAAAATGATTTCCGGGAAGGACCTTGTATGGGAGCTATGACCAATTATGGACCGATCCAAAAAAAACCTTCATTGTAATATTTCTGTATATAAGAGCAATACTCTTATCAAATTTTATATGGATATCTAAATTTAGTAATGAGTTTAAGTGATTTTCGGGAGGGGACCTTGTATGGGAGCTATGACCAATTATGGACCCATCCAAAAAATTTTTCCTCTAAATTAATTCTGTTACTATTAAATTTTAATTTCTAAAATTTTGTGAAGATAGCGGCATTACGACGGAAGTTATTAACAAAAAACCAAATTTCCGGGAATATGTACTTTTGTATGGGAGGTATATGAAATTGTGAACCGATTATGGCGATTTTACGCAGAGATTAAGCTCTTATGTGGAAATGAATGTGTGCCGATTTCTATGGAATTATCTTGCATAGTTTTCGAGAAAATTACATCAGAATGTGTAAAAAATGCTTATTTTTTCGAGGTTGTTTCAGATTTTGATTCATAACTTTTTCCGATGTGAACCGATTTTGCCCATTTTCAATACCAAACAACTTAGGAAAACTAAGAACATTTTGGGTGAATTTGGTTAAATTCTATTGCTTCGTTTTAACGTGAGCGTGTTTTACACAGACAGACGGACATAGCTAGATCGACTCAGAATTTGATAAGGACCCAGAATATATATACTTTGTTGGGTCTCAGATAAATATTTCTTGGTGTTACACACAGAATAACAAAGTTATATATACCCTCTATCACCACTGATGGTGGTGGAGGGTATAAAAATAAGTAGACATTGTCAATACGGGGGTAAGGGTCCTAAAGCAAATCTTTAGAAAAAAATTTATGGAACTCTTACTTAATGTTAATATTAACATTGAATAAAACATGCAACGTCTTGACTGAATAAAAATATATAGAAGGGGACTTTCTGGTGTTTCTTTTTATACATTCACCACCATCAGTCGTCTGAGTCGATTTAGCTATGTCCGTCTTTCCATCTGTCTGTGTAAAACACGCTCACGATAAAACGAAGCAATAGAATTTAACCAAATTCACCCAAAATGTTTTCATGTTCCTTAGTTATTTGGTATAAAAATTATCGAATTCGGTTTACATCGAGAAGAGTTATGAATCAAAATTTAAAACAACATAGAAAAAAAAATAAGAATTTTTTACACATTCTGATGAATTTTCTCGAAAACTATATATAGATAACTCCATGAAGTTTACTGCACGTTCGTTTCTACACAAAAACTTGATCTCTGCTGAAAATTTGCCAGAATCGGTTTAAAATTTTATATACCTCCCATAAAAAAGTACATATTCCCGAAAAACGGGAAATCTAGAATACATATACTTAATAATATCGAAAAATTATACAGTGAAAATTACAAATATAACGACAAACGTACATATAACCTTCTCACGAAGTTGTAGGCTATAAACATTGATAATAAAAAAAACACTGTTGTGTGTTATAGAAATTGAACATATTCTCAGTAGAAGTAAATATTGACTAAAATTGGCACATAAGTACATTTTCACTTAAATCTCTATTTAAATAATATTTTTAGATTTAGCTTATTTGTTTACGTGTTCATGTATGTTTAAATTTAGATAATGTATTCAATGGCAGAAGAGTGAAAATACAACAACAGCTAGCAAATCGCATAAACTGAGACAAAATAAACATATTCACAAAAACAAGTATGAAATAAACTACTACGATGACAGTGTAAATAAGTGGGCCGACTTAAACACGAACTGTAATACAACTAAAAGTATGCTACAAACTTTATTTGTGTTTGTATATATTTGTTATTGTTGCTTCGTGATTACCAATTGTATACTGATTTCTTTTTCATTGTTCTCAATTTTTCATGTAAACACAAACACATACTTATATTTAAATGTTTTATACATATTTATATAAATACATAAGGAATAAATAAGTTGTTTGTTTTGGGACTTGTATTTGTATGTTTTTTTTTTCGTAAAGTTCAAATTTGGCAAAAGGAAGTGTAAATAATTTTTTTATTTTATACTTCCAAATTTTATAGGTATTCAATTTAGGTTTGACATTAAAGTTAAAATATATATGTAAATAATGACGAATTTAAAGTTTCTTATATCTTTGGAATTTGACTTTAAATTTGGAGAGCGTTTTATTTTGTTAAAATTACTCATACGCACTGATATGCAGGTTGTACCATAAATAGTACTCGCTTATTTTGATTTTTTGGTAATGAAAACTGTTTTTATACCCTACAGCACTAAGTGGGTAGTGTATTATTATACGTATACCGATCGATTCAGAATCATTTTTTGAGTCGATTAAGACATGTCCGTCCGTCTGTCCGGACGTCTAAAATTGACTTGTAACCATTTGTATCGCAATGAAACTCAACAAAACTAACTGTTATTTGAAAATATAACCTTTTCCAAATTTACCGAGTATCGGCCCATATTTGACCTATATAAAGCCTCATTTTGAAAATTTTGTTTTTTATCAATAAATTGCTTAAATACTTTGAGTTAAGATAAAATACAACATAAAAGGTTCTTTATGAAAAATAAAAAAGAATTTTAAAATATGTAGGGTATTATATAGTCGGTCATGCCCGACTTGTTTTTTTTTTCTTCAAACTAAGTTATAGAAGCAGTAAGTCTTAAGGTTTTATATGTACATAGAATCTGGATATATATACATATACTCAAATGCGTTTGTAATTTATCAGTAAATTAAGCAATTTATCTTATTTATTCAATTTCGTAAATCGCATACATTGAATCTCTTGTTTAAGATGAAAATAACAAAATGGCAAGAAGTTATTAAACATACATATGTACATACATGTATATAATGATATACTCCTTCAATACAAGGGAATACATTCATATCTATTACTACAGTCTTTTCATAAAAAACTTCTAAAAGTCCAATAAAAATTTCGTGAAAATATTCTATTAGCCCATTCAAAACTTTTTGCTATTCGTATAATGATCCTACGGGGTACCATTTATGATCTGTCATACCAATTTTCAGTTTATTTATATTCTTTATATAATCTCTATCGCCACTAAAGAAGAGTTCTGTATACCTGATCCATATATGGTGATATACAGGTATATCGCCATATATGGTGAAAATTATATTTGATGAGTATCAGTCCATATAACGTTCTGTTCAGAAAATTACTTTAATGCTCACTCCTAATTCTCTACATTTTAAAAATCGATCCAGAATTAACCCGAAAAACATAAAGTCTAGAGGCAGAGACAGTCAATATTCGTAACTTCTGTAAAATTAACAAGTATGATACCCTACACCAGTCAGTATGTATGTTAAAATGGGGATTGTTTAAAAAAATAAAGCATTTGATTTGTTTTTTAACTTTATTTCGGAATATTTTTATTGTTATTTTTTTTTTCTTTTTTTTTGGCAAAAAAAGGAATATTTTATAAGAGGGCTCAAAGGGGAATAGGGCAAAATATGACCTATCCTTATAAATGTTGTTAGGGGGAGTTAAGACTACTTCAATATTATTTATATAGAATAATTGTTTGTAAGTGAATTTTGACCTTTAAGTCATTTTCTGAAGGGGAGTTTGTATGGGGGCTAGGATCAAATGAAGCCCGATCATTACAAAAATCGGTAACGTCATTCAAAGTTCTATAAAACTAAGTTTTGTCGACTTTTGTGCGGTTCTATTGCGGCCTGTACCTTGCGCACAAAGTTTACATGGACAGCCAGCCAGCCAGAAGGACGGACATAGCTTAATCGACTCAGAAAATGATTCTTTAAGGTGGGTATAGGACAAATATTTTTGTATGTTACAAACATCAGCACAAACCCAATATACTACTCCAAACTAAAGTGGTGTAGGGTATAGAAAGATGAATATTTGAGTCACAAGTATACAGACAAGGACAGTAAAATATTTAAATGTAGAGAATTCAACTTATTTTCAAGTTTTGAAATTGTATATTAAATGCTCCACTGTAAAAACAAACACAAACAGTTTTGCACACATTCAAATATACTTATTTATATTAACAAATATAAACACCACTAAATAAATATTTATATAATCAAACACATGCATGACTACCAAAGGAGTTTGAGATTCAATAGATACCCTGAAGTATTTAGAACGAGTCAGGTCTTTAATACAGTATTCAAAAGGAGGAATTTGAATTATTTATTTTATTAAATTCTTTATACAAATCATACCAGCACAACTAGAAGGTTACAATTTTTTATACTATAATAAAATGGCACATACTCTTTTCTTTGTCCAAGGCTAAAATGACTTCGTCCTTTGGTCTTAAATTTTTTACATTTTTTCGTAATTAAGGTTGAAAATAACTAATGGATTTATTGTTAAAAATTATACACACTTTTAAGATATTCACTGAATTTTAAGGGTAAAATTCTTACTTGTTATAATCTTCAATTTCGTGAGAAGATTATTAACGAATGAATGTCGAAGTTCTTTACGTGAACACCAGACGTATGGCCCTATTTACCGGTGGTCTTTTTTAACCACTGGGTAAGCTTCTTTGCCCTTATTGTGTATATTACACGCAGTTATCAATTAATGTAATACAACTCCACAACGTCTCAACCTACACTTCAACCATAACTCTTTCCTTCCGACATCTCGACATACACAACTCAGGAGCCCTCTTGTTCATCAGATGCAGGAACGGTAACAGCATCTTATCCCGAAAATGTATATTTCACCATGTATTCCTTTCCTTCCTCGAATTTGGGTTGAAACCACAACCAGTTGACCAGCCGGTACAACTTCTTCGGGCAACTGGCCACCCGTAGTACTATATTATAAAGTGCTCCGGTTTGACACGAATCATACCAATGAAAGACAGAGGATTCATATGACATCGTCAGACTTGTAGCACTTATTTACTAAGGGATTGCAATACACCAAGATGTGGGTTGTTTATCAAGGAAAAATGCATCGGTAGATGGTGAGAAGGGTATATATAAGATTGTCATTAGTTTGCAATTTTGTGTATATTCTGGGCACTTATAGATATCGGAGTAAATCTGTCTGTCTGTATTTTTGTTGGAATCAGTGTTCAGAATTTTTCGTACTTTCGTAAAATTAGAAAGGGGTTTTATGACGAAATATTTCCTATTATATATGAAAATAGTTCATTATACCCTACACCACTATAGTGAGTGAGGATGGTATTATACGGTTGTGATGATGTTTGTAACATCAAAAAATTGGTCCCACAACTATCTTAAAGTATACCAATCGGCTTAGAATCACTTTCTAAGTCGATTTACAGATTGTAATTTTTAAGATAATTTGATGAAGGAAATGGTTGTAATCGGTCCATTATTTCTCCTAGCCCCCATACAACCGTACCGCCCGAAGATGGCTTTTGTGCTCATAATTACGTTAAATGTTCTATTATGTCAACAAAAATCGGCAAAACTTAGTTTTATAGAACTTTAAATGGCTACCGATTTTTTTACTTTTCGGGCCTCATTTGACCCTAGCTCTCATACAAATTCCCCTTTAGAAAATGACTATAAGTTAAAAATTCGCTTATAAATACTAATAACACGATTAAATTCTACATAAATAACTACGAAGTAGACGTAAATTCATCTACCAAAATTTATAAGGATAGAACCCTTTCCCCTATGATCCCTCTTGTAAAAGAGCTCTTTTTTTTGTCAACAATAAGTAAAAATATTCCGAAATTAAGTTAAAAAACAATTAAATTAAAAATAATTCAAATTTTTAACATACTAACTGACGTAGGGTATCATATAGTCGGCCATGCTTGACTATAAATTCATAAATGTTATTTTCATAAAGTTAAGTACGGATTATTTTCAGTATAGTTCATATGTTTTGTATTAATTTAACCATTGAATAAAGATAATACTACTTTATCTGATTAATATACGATTAAATTGATTAAATAAATTTTAATTTGTTTGCAAACAATTAATAATTGCTACTAATTAAAGAAACTCATTAAAAACTACTTTATTATGTAATCATATGAGTTGAAAATAAGCATAAAGGATTATATGGTATATTTAATCAATAGATTAAAAAAATGTTTGAAGTGTAGTAAGAGCTGTTTCAATCATATATAAGTACATATATGAAGTAGCTTATATCTCTAAAAGATTTTTCTATAATATGCAAAAAATACTTCTACAGATATTTCTAATATTTTTATACCCTTCACCACTTTAGTGGGGAGGGTATATTGGGTTTGTGCTGATGTTTGTAACGCACAATAATATTGGTCCTATACCCACCTTAAAGTATACCAATCGGCCTTAGAATCATTTTTTGAGTCGATTTAGCTATGTCCGTCCGCAATTTTGAAGATAATTCAATGAAATTTGGTACATGATCTTCTATTGTCCCAGGGACGAAGCCTATTGAAAATGGTTAAGATCGGTCCATTATTTCACCTAGCCCCCATATAACTGATCCCCCCAAATAGGGCTTCTAATCCTTGTAATCAAACTACTGGTCGCAATTTTACAGATAATTCAATGAAATTTGGCACATGATCTTTTATGGTATCGTAAACAAAGCCTACTGAAAATTGTTAACAACGGTCCATTATTTCACCTAGCCCCCATACAACTGAACCTCCGAATAGGGCTTTTAAACTTGTAATCAAACTACAGGTCGCAATTTTGGAGATAATTCAATGAAATTTGGCACATAATCTTTTGTGGTACCGTAGACGAAGCCTATTGAGGTGAAATAATGGACCATCGGTCCATTATTTCACCTAGCCCCCATACAACTGAACCCGCCGAATAGGGCTTTTAAGTTCATAATTATGTTTAATGTACTCATATCTCATACAAGATTTGATGACCCCCACGAATTCCATAATAATAGGTTCTTATATGACCCTAGCCCCTATGAAAAGCCCCCATTAAAATGTATATCTAAGGCAAGGTACAATTCAACTTAAATGGTTTATTATGGCAATTAAATCTCATTATATTTTTGTCAAAGGTGTAGGGTATTATATGGTCGGCCTCGCCGACTTTAATTTCTTACTTGTTATATATGTATATTAGTTCCACTGTAAATATTTGCTAAAAATCTACATTGGTTTTATATGCTGACTGTTTTTTTTATTATTATTATTTTTTTTCAACACAAAACTATAAAGTTAATGTTATTTATTTATAGTGGAAAAAAGGGAAATTGTCAAATAAATCAACGTAAATAAAATCAAATGTCAAAGTCATTTGAATCCTTTAAATAAAATGAAAGGAAAAAATAAAAAAAAACTTGCAAATGTTTGAATATAACATGTATATAATCCACAATTTGATACTAATAAAAATGAGTTGAATGTAAATAAAAAACAAATAAGAAATTATAGACGGGCGAGGCCGACCAATAATACACTACACCTGTTACAAAAATAAAATGTGATTTAGTTTTCTTAATATAGCATTAAGTTGAATTGTACCTTGCCTCAGATATACTTAATCTATTTAATGTTGAATAAAATTGTGTACATTTAAGTCGAATTTTAAAGGAGGCTTTTTATAGGGGCTAGGCTCAAATGAGACCTTGCTTTTGCAGCTTTTTGTCGAGATGAACTTAAATGCCATATTCGGAGAATTCAGTTGTATGGCGGCTAAGTGAAATAATGGATAGATCTTAACCATTTTCAATGGGCTTCATCACTGCAACAATAAATTCATATATATACCAAATTTTATTGAATTATCTTCAAAATTGCGACCTGTAGTTTGATTACAAGGTTAAAATGGACAAACAGACAGATAGACGGCCGGACAGACAGAAAGACAGACGAACTGACACACATAGCTAAATCGACAAAGAAAATGATTCTAAGTCGATTGGTATACTTTATGCTGGGTATAGGACCAATATTACCCAGTATACCCTCCCCATTTAAGTGGTGTAGGGTATTATTACAGTTAAATATTAGTATATATCACATCGAACCTGGAAGTTCAGGGCTGAAAGTAGCGTTTTTTATAAAATCAGCTGCAATGTTTTGGCTTTCATTAGAACAAAACATTTCATATCCATGTTTGTGTTAAAGCATTAATTTTTAAACAATTGTGTTGTAAAACTGTTACATTCAAATTTGTTTGAGCCATTACTATAAATTTAAGCAAAAACCGCTAAAAGTATCGAAACTAATCCGGCTTAAACACAAATTCAATATGAAATAAAAACAAACAAGAGCGATATATTCAGCTATACGTACACTCATATACCCTTCACCAATGTGTAATTTAAAAGCATTAATGCCTTTCTTTATATAGTATGTCAGTTATACAAAATTTTGTGTTTAATGGGAGAGACCACCAATTTATATGCACAAATACTCGAGCTATCTACTCTGCGACGATTGCTTGGTTTCTTAACTTAAGAGATGAAAAATACCATTTCCGTTTACAACCACGCAGAAAGGATGGCCTCTGCTGAGTCAACAACAACGCCTAGATCGAAATATACAGAGTTAATCCTGAACGTTCCTAGATAAGAAAAATTCAATGGTATTACTTGTATAAGATACCTTTCATCCATCACCAATCAAAGCACTACACCATTCATTCATTTGACACATCCATAGAGCTCAAAATCCGATACACTAACATTTGATTTACGTTCGGTTAAGATCCGCATATAGGATAGCCTCTACTCAGTCAGCAACAGCATCGTCAAATACGCCTAAGACATTGTTTTTACTCAGAGAAAACATCCATAACCATCCAAACCAGCACAGTTCTTATTCACTCGACACACACACACACATGGAGAACAACATCCGACACACTCACTCTAGGTATAAAGCCCTACTTCTACACTCATCCAACTCATATTCCCACAGTCACTCTTCTGTGGGCTATCTGTTGATTGAACAACAGCAAGAACTTATTCAGAATTATTGATTTCACTGTACATCAGTCCTCTCTCGTATTTAGTTTTAAACCACTGCTATCACTTGCAACCAGAAGGGACCTCTCCAATAATAAAGTTCGAAACTTTGCCCTGAGGACCTTGTCAAATCATTCCAAGAAAAGGTCGTGAATACATATGATCATCACCAGTATGCAGTCCCGGCAGACTGTTAGCACCTCTTTTCCACGTCATTACAATCGCCCAAGATAATGACTTTCATCGAGGTAACATGACCGTGGACAGAACATTAATACTAAAGTGACTCTGAAAAAAAATTATAAATCAAAGTTTTTTATTGAATTGTGCTATATTGATTTAGTCATTCCGTTAATAAGTCGATATAACCATATTCGTCCCTCTGCTGAAGACACGAGTCGTTTTAGCTATGTCCGTCCGTCTGTCCGTACGTCCATGTAAACCTTGTAATCAAACTACAGGTCGCATTTTGAAGATATTTCAATGAAATTTGGTACATGATCTTCTATTGTCCCAGGGATGAAGCCTGTTGAAAATGGTTAACACCGGTCCATTATTTCACCTATCCTCCATACAACTAAACCCTCGAATAGGGCTTTTAAAATTTGTAATCGAACTACAGGTCGCTTTTAAAGTCTTTTAAGTTCATAATTATGTTTAGTATACTCATTCCTCGACAAAAAGCTGCAAAATCTTGTTCTATACTAGACTTGATGACCCTCACGAATTCCATAATAATAGGTTCTCATATGACCAATAAATGGCTTAAGTATGTATATCTGGGGCAAGGAACAATTCAACATAAATTTATTATTATTGCAACTAAATAACATTATATTTTTGTAAAAGGTGTAGGGTATTATATGTTCCGCCTCTCGCCAGACTATAATTTCTTACTTGTTTTTAATTCTGTTTATCTCCTTTAAATAATTTTCAAAAAAAAAGTTGATTTTCTTGAGTAAATCAATATGTATTTAAACTTATTTTACATTTTTAGTTAAATAAATTTCTAAAAATATCTCTACATAAAAATAAATATATATATGTATAGTATATTCTAACCAAACCATGTAAACACTAATGTCAATAACAGCAATTTTAAATGTCAAAACCGAAATCGTAACGAAATAGTATAAAGAAAGAAGAAAATAATGTGACAAGCTGTTGTTCTACATCACAAACATACCAACACATATTCCTGCTGCTTACTTTTTAACAAATGTTCCCATATGGATTCTATATAGTTTGTTTCCAGCAATATTTGTTTAGCCATTCAATACTCACTGGTCAATTGAAGCAACAACAACAACAATAACAAAAACTTGAACTATGATTTCATATCAACAAAAACTGGACATTAGAAAAATTGCCATTGAGTATGAATTATTTTCTCTTGTTTGTACGTATATATTTTTTTGTAGAAAATACGGTCATTTATTTATAAAACTTTGCAATCAATATACAAAAAGAAAAAAATTAAGATAAAATATGAAAAATAAAATAGAGAAACATAATAAATCCCTCTCTACTTGTCTTTAGCTCTATTTTTTTCTACTACGTTAAGTAGTTTACAAAAACAACAACAATGTAAACTCTGCTAGTGTGCATGTGAATGTGTGTAGGCAACAGGAAATTGCCATTATTGCAAACTTTGTATAAGAAACCGGATATAGTTTAAATTGGAAATTTTTATTGAAAAAAATTTTGATTCTTTATACATAAACTTGCTATACCCAGTGTGCTTCGCTACTATAAAAGCTTTATAAGAAAACCTTCTTTATAAATTTTTATATTTACATTTTACGGGAAAACCAGTGAAACTGGTTACATAGGATATGGCTGAACCTACTGTAGAATTTGTGAAGTTGTTATGAGCATTAGGTTTTTGCTAAAAACGATTATACAAGCAGAGAAAAAATAGTTGTGGTAATTATGGTCTAAGAGCAATATATTATGGTTTAAATTATAATTGTACTATAAACATATAATGGTTATAGCAACAATTTCAAAACAAGTTATTATGATTAAATACAATCGAAACACTTCACTATAATATTTGATTTACAAAAACTACTACATTATTCTATACAAAGCAAAATACTTATACATATAAAGCTA
This sequence comes from Lucilia cuprina, assembly GCF_022045245.1. NCBI lineage: Eukaryota > Metazoa > Arthropoda > Insecta > Diptera > Calliphoridae > Lucilia > Lucilia cuprina. Next base: position 38,295,766 of record NC_060953.1, on the reverse strand, counting down.
TAAACCAACCCAGCAGTTCGACGGGACAGTAATGAACCGACCACTTAACCTACCACTTGTTGTGGCCCCTAGCCACCTGACTACCCAGGTGACCATCCATTTTAACATGGGCTTGTCCTACGAGGAAGTCAATCATCACTCTACACCCTACAAAGAGACAGTCAAAAAAAGTCAAAGGATGGTAATCTGTAAATGGGTTCTTGGAAGTCAGTCACATTACTAGCTATATAACTGGCGCTACTTTTCTTGCTATAAAATTAGGACATGAACGTGTTCTAGGATAGTGACGATTTACTTGTATTCTTGATGAAACATGCGTTTGGAGCCAACAGATGATAAGATATTAATGGAAATAAAGGTTAAAAATTTCGAGCGTCTATTCTCTAGAATACTATGGGTTATCAATGTGACGATTGGTCCGAAAGATATAAATTTGAGTCAATCAGATGGTGGCATATAAATAGAAAGTAACAATCATTTCTCCAAAAGATGGGTAAAATAACTACTTTCGGAAGTTCAATAAAACGAAAACAACTTTTAAGAGTCTAATCTCTAGATTACCTGAAGACAGTAAAGAGACGATTGCCTCCGTTCTCCCTTACAAAGGGGACACTAAAGCGACGATTGTCTTCATTCTCGATTACAAAGAGTTTATTTGTGACGAATAACCAAAATCATACGAATTTGAGGCAGCCAGGTGATAAGATATTAATGGAACTAAAATTTAAAAATTTCAAGTGTCTACTCTCTAGAATACTATGAGACAATAATGTGACGATTGACCCGAAGGATATAAATTTGAGTCAACCAGGCATATTAGTAGAGAGTAATAATCATTTCTCCAAAAGATGGGTAAAATAACTACTTTCGAAAGTACAACAAAAAAACAACTCTGGTTACTTGAGGACAGTAAAGAGATTGTCTTCGCTCCCGCTTACAAGGAGGACACCAATGTGACGACTGTCTCGATTATAAAGGGTACGAATGACCCAAAACATACAAATTACAAACATCCAAGTGGTTAACTATTAGTGGAAATTACTGGCTTTTTCGTATGCATTGACTCTTTGTCGAACTGCTGGCAAATGAGAATTATTTCTGTGTGCTGTACCTGCAGACATATAACAATATAACATACAATGGTTATATAACATATAATGGTTATTATACCCATCATCAAAAAAGTTTGATTTGATTTTGTCATTTCGTTTGTAACACATCAAATTATTGGTCATAGATCCACAAAAGTATATACATTCTAGGTCCTTATAAAATTCTAAGACAATCTAGCCATGTACGTCTGCCTGTCCGTCCGTCTGTCTATCTGTCTGTCTGTCTGTCTGTCCGTCTGTATGTCTATTAAAAGTACGACAAAGTTTGAACAGAAAGAGCTAGAGGGTTGAAATTTTACACAAGTATTTCTTATATTTAAGGTTTGTTTACAATAACAAGTAATGGACAATATCGGTTCTCGATTTCGTATAGCCCAAGTGGCCTAACGAAAAATAGCTTTAAAAGTATTAACTGCTTTAAAAATTTAAATATAGCAATGAAATTCGACGGAAATACGTCTTATATGAGGCAAATTTTATGAACACCGATCCATAATAGACCATTCCCCTCATATATGGTATCCTAGAAAAATTACTTTAACGCCAATTGCTGGCTTAAAAGCAAAAATATATTATATACCTTCTGTCTTTTTCCAGCCTTTTTCCGCTTTCTTATTAAGCCTTCAAAAAGCTGATATATCCGAATTTTTTATACATTAAAGCATTTATAATAAGAATATCTACTAAACTACTTATAATTATTGAATATGATGTTATGAAATTTATCAGTTTACAACTTTTAATGGATTTCCGACAGGTAAAATTTTGGAAAAATTAATTTTAGATTTTTATGATGGGTCTTAAACCATCCAAAAATTACTGCCCAATGGCATCTTAAATTTTGTTTGAACAATATTCAACATTTAATATATACAAATCATTCTCTGAAATCGGCTCAAATTTTATACAGTTAACCTTACTGTAACAATCAATTAATGTTTTTATACCCTACACCACTATAGTGGGGAGGGTATTATAAATTTGTGCTGATGTTTGTAACATACAAAAATATTGGTCCAATACCCACCTTAAAGTATACCGATCGATTCAGAATCATTTTTTGAGTCGATTAAGACATGTCCGTCCGTCCGTCTGTCCGGCTGGCTGGCTGGCTGTCCATGTAAACCTTGTGCGCAAGGTACAGGCCGCAATTTTCAAGATAATTTGATGAAATTTGGACCAAGCATGTATTTTTGGCACAGGGACGAAGCCTATTGAAAATGGTTGAAATCGGTCCATTATTTCACCTAGCCCCCATACAACCGTACCTCCCGATTTGAACTTTTTATGCCATAATTACGTTAAATATTCTGCTATCTCTTTAAAAATTGGCACAAATAAGTTTTATATAAGTATAAATGACGCTGCAGATTTTCGTAAGGATCGGCCTATATTTGACCCTAGACTTAAACGTCTAAAATTGACTTGTAACCATTTTTATCGCAATGAAACTCAACAAAACTAACTGTTATTTAGAAATATATCCTTTTCCCAAATTAACCGAGGATCGGCCCGTATTTGACCTATATAAAGCCTCATTTAAAAATTTTAGTTTTTTATCAATAAATTGCTTAAATATTTTGGAATTATTGGTAATATTCAACATAAAACTTTCTTTATAAAAAAATAAAAATTTTATAAAAAGTAAAAATTTTAAAAATATACTCATGGTGTAGGGTATTATATGGTCGGCCATGCCCGACTATACTTTCCTACTTGTTTTCATTCTGGAATTTACATGTTGTTGTAAATCTTTTGCCAAAGATTCCTTGTAAAGATATTGTAATTGAAGTTATAAATTTCAATCGCTGATACAAGCAGGTGTTTCTATTTATAGCTTTCATTTCTAAAATTACACATCTTATTTAAATTGATGAATATACGTAAATCAAATTACACTCTAAAATCACGTGTCAATATCTTAAGGTGGATATTGTTTTCCTGACGCCTAAATAGTCGCAAATACATTTATACCCTGCAGTTCATACAGATATCTAAATTGTACCTTTTATTCTTTGTTGGTAGATATGAAATTATGTGGAAACGATTTTGGTAAACAACCCAGACACATGATCATTATAAATTACTAGAAAAAAGTCCCTTAAACTGTTTTTAATACCATGGACTGGTGGGTTTATTGTGTCCCTGTACTTGTGTGTTTTTACGAATGTATGTGTTTTCTTTTTGCATTCCTAAAACACTTTTGTCAATTATGGTAATTGCATTAGTTTCGTGATGAAAAATAAACAACAGCAGGAGTAACGAAAAATTTAATTCAATTTTAAATTCCTCATGTCATTGGCTTCCTTCTTCCTGCTAACTGTTACCTTTTATTCGATAAATTCAAAATTTTACTAAGCTCTTTTCATCGCCATTCTCTAAAGAAAGCAGCAAATTTAATTTGGATTTTTGTATACGCTCTTTTTCTTCATCCAATCTTCAATATAGTCATCAACACTATTTTGGCATTGTTTTATTTCTAACACATAGTCGTGCCCTGCAGTTCGCGGTAAATGTGACAAATTAATTTTTATTCTAGGAGAACATGATTTTAATCTAGACAGAATACATTCAAATTTCAACAATATGATATAAAAGATAAAGTGTCATCTCTTTAGTTTACTTAGGGACAGTAAAGTGGCATTTGGCGGAGAAAATACTAGAATACATAGGCTACTTTAAAGCAGCTGTGAAAACACTTACTAATATTGAAACAGAAATGAGGTGCACAATTGCAAAAAAAGGGATAGGGGTATGAAAAAGAAAATAAAGACAAGGAAAAAAGAGGTTATTGAATCATCAAGTTGATGTTGTGGCGTTGACGGTTTTTATATATGCGAGTGTGTGTGTTTTAAAGCCTTGAGCTAAATTTCTTGACTTCCATGTTCAAACGGTGGGATTTGAAATTAAGTGTAAGTGTACGTGTGTGTGTGTATGTGTGGTTTGAGTTACAATGTAAATTTAAATTAAAATTCACAATAGAAATGCCATCAAGAATCAATATTCGTATGCATATTTCTCTCCTTTTCTTTACACTAAATAATTTTCCAGTTTTAACAGGAATTTATTCCGTTCTTTTTTCCATTTATTTCTTTTATTGCCAACGAAACTTTTCTCTGACGTCTGGGTGGAAACAAGTACGAAACAATAGCCAAATCACTAATTGTTCTTTTACACTTTCAAAATTTTCACTGACAACAATATGGTAGAAAAGTTTGTTTGACATTTGAAAAATGTTCAGTATAAATACTTACTACTTCGTGGAAAATATATCTTAGTTTCCAAAACTTTTACTTTTTGTTAATATTAAATAATTTTTTGTAAAATTTAATTTAAGTTAAATATAATACAAGAATTTGAGTTCAATGAAAAACAGTAATAATTTAGCTTGACAAATTATTAAGACATACAGAACGAAATCAGAATGATCGAGGTAATGTTGGTAAAAGTTGGACTAAGAATCAACTTTGTGAAAAGCATTTATACTTGAACACTGACCGTGAGAAAATGTAACCTCCTTTGTTTAACCTAGGACTACATCCCTTGTGTCTATTCTCCTAACTGTCGACTTAAGCTAAGTTTCGAATCTTCATCTTCAATTAATAGTAATTACAATTTTTTTAAAACATCTTCCTAAAATTTTTAATGAATTTAAAATTTCATCCCTTATCTATTTGGCTTTTTGAATGTAAATTTCTCTAAGTGTATTCTATAATAGAGTAGTTTGATTAATTTTTCATTTACATTTATTAATTATTATAATTGAACGATTCCAAATTAAAGACTTTTGTGTGTAGTCATCATTTTATCTTCAATAGTGTAAAGTAGTTTTAACAGCAAATATATGCATAGTTAGCTAATGAGCAATCTTTTCACAAATTTTGCATTAATTTTTTAAATTTTAAAACCGAAATGTAATTTTAAATAATTTCTTTAAAAATATCGTATGCAGGTTCAAATTCTTGATGGTTCTTCTTTTTTTATTAAAAACAAAAGAAGTTTGTAATCAATCATAGAAGTAGGGTAGAAGGGGGACCACATGCCACTTTTTTTGAGGCGGCCTCAAATACATATATTTAATTCTTTTCTTGGTTCGGATACTTAGATATGTTGGCTATAGTTTAATTCCTTTCGATTTTTCCTAAGTCATGCTTATTTTTTATCTTTTCCATATTGACCAAAAACGGCGATACCGCCCCATCCATGGGGTAAATACTCCAAGGGGACTGGGTGTTTTATATACTAATACATCAAATAAAGTATAATAAACAAGATATTTATTGTTTATTAAACATAGCTTAACAAAAAAGTTAAAAACAAATTGCGTTCAACATCACAAGCTTTACATGAATTTGGTGAATGTGCCCCAGGGGCAATTCCGGGGTTTAGTCAAAAAATTTTCGGGTAATCTCGATGATAGATAATCGATAAAGGAAAACAAAATTTGATAATGTGATAAAATCTATGATTCGGTTTTTTAAGTTATTCGGTATTGGCAGATGTGCCCAAATGGAAATGATCCCCCTACCTTACTTACCTTCAATTTTATCATCGTATTGAGTTAAAATGCTGATGAAAAAGTATTGAAAAGATGTTTCATTAGCTTTTCAAAATAAATTTTTCGTGGGTATGTTTCCATATATGAATTTTTAATTTTGATAGCGATAGCAACCCCCTTTTAACGATAAAACACTAATGTTTATATGCAAAATGCAAAACCATTTATATACTTATGTATATATCATCTTAAAAAGATGTGCTCGTATACCACTTTTAATATTAATGGATCATATGGACATTGATTTTTATTGAGCAAACTTTCTTTATTTGTTCATAAAGTTTAACAAATAAAGAAGTAATTTCCCATCCATAAATTTGCCCTATAACGTTCCAACTATGTTTTGTAAGCCCTCCACCACTACAGGCGTTACAGTTTATGGGTTTGTACACCCAAAACTATTGGCCTTACACCCATCTTAAAGAATAGTATTCCAATCATAGCCTAATGGACTCAGTAAGTAATTCTGTCCGTCATTTGGTTAAAACACTTCTTTTTATCCATTGGTTAAAATCGTTCCATTATACCACCTAGTCCCCATATAATCATTTCCCCCAAATAAAACTATTCTGTTCATAGTTATGTGAAATGTTCTAGTATCCGCACAAAAAAGGCAAAATTTAATTATATATTTATATATTAAAATGATACTGGCGGCCTCCCTTACAGGATATCTTTAAAAAATTACTCGTGTATTTTTGACTTCGCTTAAATGATGAGATTCTTCAAAAATAACTTTAATGCAAACCTTAATGTTTTACCAAATTTATAAAAACAGGTCCATATGTACACTTGCCCATAAACATGAAATAAAAAATAAAATACATTTACTAATTTTAAAACTCACACAAAAATACTCAGAAAGTGATAATACTTATTTTATAGCCGATATCAAGCTTTATTTTGTTTCGATGCTAGGACACTACTTACATATATATGTCTAACTATTTTAGACTATTAAGCGTCCCTAATGGAAGAAATAACACATATGTTTTGAAATTTGTGTCTAATATATATGAAAAATATCATACATTGTACGTAGACTTTGTTGCTTCGCACCATAAATGAAATTTTCGTAAATGTTACTAAAAAAAGTAGTTACGAAGTTAAGCATGGATTGTCTTCTGTCTATACTTTATTTTAATTGATTTTTCTAATCGTTTTCTCTCTTTTTCATTTTAGGTATGTATTATCTGATGCTGCTAAATCGTAAGATATAAAAATTATTATTATAAGATTTTGAAAAATTCTTCAAAACACAAAGCCTTTTTTAAATAAATACATAAATATAATATTTATTCATCCTACAACTCCATGAAACTTTAAACCCACGGCCATATACAAATTATATGGAATCTATTTATTTATATTTTTTATTATTCAAAAATACTTTCTATATTATGCGAATTAGCTGTAGGTAAATTTATATTCTTATCCCTTGTGTTATTATTTTTAAATTCCATGACTGGATTAGATCCCCCATCCAAATAGATTTGCTATTGATGGTTCTTCTTTTATTTCCTAGAATCTCATGTCAATTGAAAACCCGTGCATGACAATTCCAAATCCCTTAAAAATTGGTTGCATTTTTTAATGTTCTACGTCTTGTTTCTATCGAAAGGTTTAATAGATATTCACAGAACTTTTATGTGTTAGAAATTTTTTTCAAAAGAATAAAAATTTTGCAAAAATTCTCAACATATATGTTCATACTTTAAGTAGGGAAATTTTGGTATTTGGTCATTGGTATGTTTTTATTAAACTGTAATATTGGTTTATTATTTCAATCTCTGTACAATTACTACAAAGTTCGTTAAAGAATTAAATAAAAATAGTTGTAAATTTTAGTTGCTGACATAAACATCTCACAATAATTTTGTCTTTTTGAGCTTTACTAACGAACATAATTTTGAATATTTTTCTATACATTAAAACGAAATCCACTTTCGTAACATATCAGAATAACACCCAATTTTAAAACAAAAACATTAACAAAATTTACTCTATCTATGTTCGATTCCATCAATTTATGTTAGATCATAAATGGAGCACTTTATACTCACTGCCCACTTACTGCTCTATGAATAACTATGACACGATGTGATGTTTTTATTAATAATAAAAAAATATATAATTTATTCCTTATGACTTCAAAAGGTTGCTACACAAATGACAACTTTTATATGACCTTATCATTTGCACTACATAAAGTAACAATAAAAACATATAGCAACGTTACAAAAACAAAAAAATAAAACTACAATTATATTTACACACCCGACAACAGTAAAACAACTATACTACGGCTACCATAAAACCCAAAAAAACAAGCAGCAAAATGTAAAAACTTTAAATAAAATAGATATAAAAAATTTAGCTGAAGATACACACCATTTCAAGATGAATTTTGTATTCATAAACTATAATTTAACTACACATACATACATATGATAGTCGAAGCTATAGTCTAGGCTGTTGTCAGTACAACAGTACAGTACAACTTTAGCCTAGACTGTAGACTAAACTATAGACTAAGCAATAGACTAGACTATAGATTAAATTATAGACTAGACCATAGACTAGACCATAGACTAGACTATAGACTAGACTATAGACTAGACTATAGACTAGACTATAGACTAGACTATAGACTAGACTATAGACTAGACTATAGACTAGACTATAGACTAGACTATAGACTAGACTATAGACTAGACTATAGACTAGACTATAGACTAGGCTATAGACTGGACTATAGGCTGGACTATAGGCTATATAGACTATAGACTAGAAAATAGATTAGATTATAGCTAAGACTAGGAATTAGATACAACTCAAGAATTAGAGGTAGTATGATGCTATCTTTAGTCGAGACATGGCAATTATATGTAAGCTTTACAAACGTATGATTTAGAAATGGTGTTAAAATATCATTGTGTATGCAAAACAATAATGTTATCAAAATACTCAAAAAAAGTATTTTTTCATTTACTATGTTGTACCTTTTTTGGACAAAAAAAACAATGGTACCTATTGTGTCAAAAAAAAGCAATGAGAATTTATGGATAAAATACTGTAATACATAAATGCTACTCGTACGTTCTCTACCTGAATAAAAACCATATAAAAATACAACAAAATAGTAAAACGAAAAAAACATACATTTTTTAAACAAACAATTTACACTTAAGGTCATCCACAAAACAATATATTGTAGTGTAGAAATGGAAGTTCCGAATAAAAGAACAACTCAATTGTTGATGTTTTGTAATAAGGATATTGTGAGGTTTTTTTTAGGTTGCTATAGGTAAGGGAAGTAAAAAATTAAATTAAATTTGATACTCCTTAATACCTGCTCATACACATTTGACATTTATAGTACTAGTTGGACAAACGAATGAACATGTAAAAGAAACAAATATTTATATGCAAGTTGCATGTTTAATTACTCAACAAAAATTGGAAGTTACATGAAACTGTATTGTAAAAAAAATACTACGTTTTAAAAATGTAAAAGTATAGAATGGCAAATAATGAAAGAAGATGTTGTAAATGAAAAACGTGTATTATTGTATTAATAAAATACACATTTAAATACAAACAGACAAATAAAGAGTAACGTCTTTCTTTCCGCTTTTTTGTGTTTTCTTTTTTAAAGAGTTCAAATGATTATTTGTGTTGTAGCAAAGGGTTGTTGAAGTAAATGGTTAATATTAATTAATAAGCAAACAAAAAAAGTCCATAATTAATTAGCTCGTATTTTTAAGGGCTTAAAAGAAAGTTGATAAATTTCTTCTAATATTTAATGAATAATAACATGTCGAGAAGTTTGTTTGTTCTTATTATGAGTCATTTATTATTAAATTTATAATTTTACTATTGAAAGTTAATAGATATACTGTTATGAAATATATGAGCTTTAAGAGTTTAGTTGATTAAGTTTTAATAAATTAAAACTCAATTAATTTATCCTTACTACAGACATTAAAAATTAATCTTGATACAGAATTAAAAAATTACCAAATTGCAAAATCACATATTAAATATTTAATTAAAACTTCATCCTATAAAAGAATACTCCTTATTTGCAAGAACATCATCACCACATTTATTTATGTAGCATTTTCCGCAAAATATTGGAAAAATGCAAATACACGGTTAATTAAACCAACATTTTAATTTACACATCAACGGCAGCATTATTAAATGTTTATAAGGTGACGTCTACGACACAGACACATAATTTGCAACAAACTTTTACGTTGAAGGATATTGTTTCAGAAACGAAGAGGTTTAAAGATCCGATGGTGTTTTCAATGTAGTATTTTAAAGATATAGAGTAATATGCACAATTATTTAACAAAGGTTTATGAAACAAATTTTATGTGAAAGGTTATCTTATAAACATTTGGGGCTTATTCATAAAAATTTATCAAAGGTTTATAAGGCAATTTTACATACAAATTTTGTTCTATAAACCTTTGATAAATTGTTATAAATAAGGCAGTTGATGAAGGCTTGATGTCTAAGTAATTATGTAAATAACTAACTAACTAACTACCTAACTAACTAACTAACTAACTAACTAACTAACTAACTAACTAACTAACTAACTAACTAACTAACTAACTAACTAACTAACTAACTAACTAACTAACTAACTAACTAACTAACTAACTAACTAACTAAGTAACTAACTAATTAACTACATATTTTATGAATTGTGTTTTTTGAACATTTTCATACTGGATTTCTAACGTATAATACCAGTATACCAATCGGCTCAGAATCATTTCCTGAGTCGATTTAGCTATGTCCGTCTGTCTGCCTGTCCGTCCGTCCGTCCGTTTGTCCGTCCATGTAAACCTTGTAATCAAACTACATGTCTGAATTTTGAAGATAATTCAATGAAATTTGGTGCATGGTATTCTTTTCTCCCAGGGACGAAGCACAATGGTTAAGATCAGTCAATTATTTCACCTGGCACTTATACAACTGTTTCTCTGAATATGGCTTGTAAACCTTGTAATCAAATTACATGTCGCAATTTTGGAGATAATTTAATGAAATTTGGCACATGATCTTCTATGGCACCGTAGACGAAGTCTATTGCAAATGGTTAACAGCGGTCCATTACAACGCCCACACAACTGAATCGCCGAATATAGCTTGTAAATTTGTAATCAAATTACATGTCGCAATTTTGGAGATAATTCAATGAAATTTGCAAAAGATCTTTCATGGTACCGTAGACGAAGCCTATTATAGATAGTTAACATCGGACCCTTATTTCACCTAGGCCCAATACAACTGAACCAGAACCCAAATAGGGCTTTTGATTTCATAATTATGTTCAATGTACTCGTATATAGACACAGACTCAGAATATATGTGAATACTTTGTTGGGTCTCAAATAAATATTTCTTATATAAAATTTATACCTGATGGTGGTGAAGGGTATAAAAATGTGTCAATAATGTATTATTTAAAGTATCGTATTAACATTTCACATTTTAAACAAAATAATTCTAGCAAAAACAAATCTTTGTAAAATGTAAAAAGAAAATATTAAAGTAACATACGGTACTATACAAGTAACTTAATTTTGTTTTTTCCCCGTTTTTTCCGAACTCTAGGAGAAAAAATATACTTGACTTTGTATGGTAAAAGCTGTAGAAAATCTTTGTAGTAGAAAAATTCGTTACTTCTTCGGTTAACGAACGGTGTTTACAGCATTTTAAAGGAGTCAAAATTTCAAATTTTAAGGTGTTCTAACTTGAACTTTTCTTAAAGAAATTGGGAATTTGATACCTAATGGCTAATTACCTCCACTATAGTGCTCATAGCTTAAATCCTTCTAAAATCCAAAATCGCTTGTAACATTTATGTGAAATCATTTAATTGCACACACATGAAGATCCTTTATACAGAAATCACTCTTTTGTTGAACTGTTGGTAATCAGTATGGTCTAGCTGTTGAAGTAAATTGATGCTTAAGGACATTTTTCACTCCATTACCCAAACAGCTCTTTTTTTTACTTTTTTCGTTTTTTACTTTTACTTAAAAACAGTTTTTTTATTTTTCTCCTTTAAGTTGCTGCTCTAAACAAGAAGCTACATTGGCGCACAGAAAAAAATATTGACTTCAAAAAAAGAGCAATGTTTTATTTTGTAAACGAAAGATATTTTTGTAAAAACAACTAAAAAAATCCTGGCAACCGTTTGGAATGATTTACTATATACAAACTCTTTTTAAATTTCGAACGCTGGTGGTGGGATTAAATAAGTAAAAGACGATTAATTTTGTCAAGCATAATATTTTTTGCCCTCTAGGCTTTTTACCAAATATAAAAAAATGTATAGAATGTTTTTCGTTTTATTTATTTTTTGCCACGTGTTTTCTTCAAAAAAATGTGAATTACAATTTAGTGTTTGAAATTGAATAAAAACATATATGGTATAGATGTTACTTCTTTTCACCCACTCACTAATATTATGGCTTATTCTTTTACAGCAAGTAGTAAGTGTTTTACAAAGGGTTCCCATAACTATACATGTATCATTGTAGCCTCCAGGTATGGGGTTTGTATGTGTTTATATATGCTGTCTGTATATAGTTCTGACTTTTTTCTACTTGATTGCCTTTTTAAATTGTAAGAGAGTATCTTGCTAAGGAAAAAAACCTCAAAATATGTCTCCACCATTAACTTTTAACCAAAACCACCATAAATATTTTTCGGTAATTAATTGTGATTGATATGACATAGAGTACACCTTGCCACTTTACAAATAGTATTTCCGTAAAAATATTTTCCCTTATAAAACATACATAGGTACTTTAACATATTTTATGTTACATCCGGGATGTACATAATTTTTAGAAGTGGGATATTGGTATGAAAATTGCAAAATTTTAACCTACGAACACAGATATAAATACACAGATACTTATAGTTGAGACATTACATTAAATTGTAGCTCTGTTGTCGTTTATGCACTCACATTAAACCTTTAAAGCTAAAAAGTAAATTTTTAAAGGATTTTACTGCACTATACCCTAGGCTATAGTCTTAACTATAGGACATTCTATAGTCTTAAATAAGGGCTCGTTTATAGACTTGACAATACCCCAGTCTTAAGTCTTGACCTCAGACCAATCTATAGTCTTGACAACAGATGGTCTACAGCGTTGACTATAGATGGTCTATAGTCTTGGCTATAGATGGTCTATAGTCTTGACTATAGATGGTCTATTGTCTTGACTATAGATGGTCTTGACTATATATGGTCTATAGTGGTTGATTATAGTTGTTTTATAGTCTTGACTATAGATGGTGTATAGTCTTGAGTATATATGTTCTATAGTCATGAATAAAGATAGTCTAAAGTTTTGAATATAGATGGTCTATAGCCTTGACTATAGATGGTCTACAGTCTTGACTATAGATGGTCTATAGTCTCGACTACAGATGGTCTATAGTCTTGACTATAGATGGTCTATAGTCTTGACTACAGATGGTCTATAGTCTTGACTATAGATGGTCTATAGTCTTGACTATAGATGGTCTATAGTCTTGACTATAGATGGTCTATAGTCTTGACTATAGATGGTCTATAGTCTTGCCTATAGATGCTCTATAATCTTGACTATAGATGCTCTAAAGCCTTGACTATAGATGGTCTATAGTCTTGACTATAGATGCTATATAGTCTTGATTATATATGGTATATAGTCTTGACTATAGATGGTCTATAGTCTTGACTATAGATGGTATGTAGTCTTGATTATAAATGGTTTATAGTCTTGAATATAAATGGTTTATAGTCATGACTATAGATGGTCTATAGTCTTGAATATAGATAGTCTATAGTGTTGACTATAGGTGATCTATAGTCTTGACTTTTGATGGTCTATAGTCTTGACTATAGATGGTCTGTAATCTTGACTATAGATGGTCTGTAGTCTTGACTTGACTTGACTCACGAAATCGACCACACCAGAAAAACTAGACAATAGAAATATTGCATAAATATTATCGCTTGATAAATTTGTTCGGTATTGAAAATACGCATAGCCCAAATACAAAGCAAAAAGCTTAATAAAACTCTATGAGGATCATTCAATAATTGACTCTATCCCGCCTTGAAGTTTTATATGGATTAAAATCTCTCTACTAACTTTTATGAGGACTGGTCTATCATCGACCCTACGCTGTTTCAGAAATTTTAACACTTATTACTGGCTCAGTGATAATATTAAGGATTAACAAGTTTTTAAGAATAAACAATTTTCTTTACTAACTTCTGTGAGCATTGGTCTATAATTGACCCTACTTCCCATATTAGGTCCTTTTCAGAAAATTTTTTTGTGGGATTCAAAATCTTTGAATCTAATTTTATGAGGATCGGTCGAAAATTTACTCCACTATATATGAAAATGATTTTTCCTCTTTCGATAATAACAAAAGCATCGATTTATAAATTCAAAGTTTATTTGCAAGGAAGCAATTCTGTTCGGCAATGATTTGATGCAGGATATATAAGAGTCGGCATGGTCGAATATAACACTCTTATTTGTTTCTTTTCCATACTTTTTATTTGTTGTCAAGTCAACTTTTAAACAAATAAATATGTTGCTAACGAAGTAGCAAAATAATTACACTTCCTTGCCTTAATTATGAAAGCAATAATATTACCGAAAAAATGTCCCACCAGTTAATGGCTTTAATTGCTTTGATATGGTCAAACCTTAAATGCTAAAGTTGTATCTTTTTTTTCTTAGTTACTAACAATGTCCTTTTTCTTACGTAAAATACTTATAAACCAACAAAGAAAAAAAAGGAAAGAAAAAAGATCTGCCGAAAAACTGAAAATAAATTTATGAATTGCCCAAAAAAATAACGGCTGAAAGTATGTGGGAATGAATATTTTTTCAGTATTTTTTTAATCTTATAGCTGTGTATTGTTTGCATTTTTTGTTGCTGTTGTTGTTATTGCTATTGTTGTCGATGTTTGTGTTGGTGGCAGCTTTTTAATTTATGACAAACATTTCCGTTTCCGTCGTTTTACCACCAACCATTTTCCGTTTACGATATTTTATTGTGTTTGTTTTTTGTTTGTTGGTAGTCATTAAATGAAAGTGTTTTCAGTTGTTTTTTTACATTTTTTTTAATTTTTTCTTTAAATTCTTAACAGCCTGACCAACGCACCAATTTATTTCTATGCTGTTGTTTTTTTCCTCGTTTTTTTAAGGATTTTACTTTAATTGAAAATGTAACCATTGTAAGTCGAAAATTTATTTTCAGTTTATTTTGGCTCTACCATCATACAGTTCCTTAAACTTGTTGTTAAATGAAAGTGAAACAAAAGAGAGGGGCAAAAATATTTATGGTAATAAGAAATGGTTTATAATTTGTTAATTAAATGTGTCACAAGTGATAAATGTTACGAATATACTGCTATTGTGTATGTAGGTGTATTCATTTGTAAATTCTAGACAGTTTTGTATTTGATACTGAACCCAGACACTGAAACTAAATACACCACATACATATACCTTCTTTGACTTCATTTTCGTTTCCTATAGTTGTATTTTCCCTCTCTAGTGCTCTTAGTACTGTTTATTTTGTTAAGAAAATTAACTAATTAGTTTTTATACTTGGTCAAAGATAAACAAGTGAAAGGAGTGGGTTAACAAACTAAACAAAATCATTTAGAAAATTAATTTGACCTTATTTTTTTTGCTAAACATAAACATGTGTTCTCATGGATTAGTATTAAAAGGTTAGATATTACTATGGTTGGACTCTAAGAATATTTTGAATACATTTGGCATTTGCTTAATGATTGGAAAATTAATTATGTCATTTTCCATTTAATTAATTTTCAAAGTATTTTTGTGTGAAGCAAAATTCAAGCGTAATCAAAAATACTTTTGTTTGATTTTGGGATTTAATTCATTGCGATTTTATTAATATAAAATTTAAGTGGCTTTAAATTCCTAAAGAAAACTGATTTTTAAAGTAGACGTGAAACTTATTTGATTTTTATAAATCTTATCAAAAATTTAAACAAAACAAATAAAAAATTATAGTCGGGGAAGACCAACCATATAATACCCTACACCTGTTACAAAAATATTTAGTTATTTAGTTTTCATAATAAAGCATTTAAGTTGAATTGTACATTGACTCAAATATACTTAAGCCATTTGTTGTTGAATAAGATTGTGGACATTTAAGTAAAATTTTGAATTGGCTTTTTATAAGAGCTAGGGTCAAGTGAGGCCTAGAGGCCATCAGGGCTAATAAAAAAATTGGTTTTGCAGATTTTTGTCGAGATACGAGTATATGAAACATACTTCTGAACTTAAAAGCCCTAATCGCTGGTTGAGTAGTATGAGGGCTAGATGAAATAATGAACCAATGTTTACCAATTTCAAAACACTACGTCTACAATGCCATAGAATATCACGCGCTAAATTTTATTGAATTATCTCCAAAATCTCGACCTTTTATTGGATTACTACGTTTACAAGCCCTTTTCGGTGTTTCTGTTGTATGGAGGTCTAGGAGATAATAGACCGATCTTAATCATTTTCAATAGGCTTCGTCCCTTGGCAATAGAAGATCATGTACCAAATTTAATTGAATTATCTTCAAAATTGCGACCTGTAGTTTGATTACAAAGTTTACATAGACGGACAGACAGGCAGATAGTCGGATGGACAGACAGAAATCGATTCTAAGCCGATTGGTATACTTTAAAGATCGTATCGATATTCCAGCCGTATTACAAAAATGAGAATAAAAGTCGTATGATTATGATATTTTTTGTGTTTAGACGATCGGTATAAAACAATAACAAAGTTGGAAACAGCTGTTTCACTTTTTTTGTATGTGTTTACTTAAAAATACATCCCTGAAAATGAAGAGAGCCGTATTCTCTCTCAATGTGTGATAGTTTCATTACATATTGCATTTAGACGATCCCATCTTGTGTGATCGTGTAAAACCGGCTTATGTTGGGCATAGGACCAATATTATTGTGCATTACAAATATCAGCACAAACTCCACTAAAGTAGTGTAGGGTATAAAACCAGTAAGTCGTGACGTATCGAACTAGAGTAAGTAGTTTGCTCATTTGTTTGTTTGCTGATAAAGCGTTATTTCCATCAAAGAATTATCATCGAATCAAAACTATCTAAAACAACAATTGAACAAAAATTATAAAAATGAAGTAAAAATCGGGCCTAAATTGTGAAAATAAACTTTTATTTGATTCATCATCACACACCCCAAACGCCTAAAGCTAGAATCGTGAAATTATACAGTAAATATCTTTTTAAGGATTAGGGCAAAAACCTTTTAAGATTATCAGACAAATGTTTCGTACTAATTTAAAATTAGATCGTTTCTGAGAGTAAACGGGAGTAAACTGTATTGTTGATTAAGTTCTATCTGCGATATATTGATTTAATTTATTTGACTACTTGGTTCTTGCAGTCTCCATAAAAAACCTGCCGGTATTTCTAATAAAACTGATCATGTTTACTAGTGACGCATCTTTAAGACACTCCAAATCATGGAAAAGAGCTCTACCAAGATATAGTAGTATGCACTCTTGTAAGGCTGGGCAGTTGCATAGAAAGTGTTGTACCGATTCCTTCTTTTTCGTTTAAACAGCTTCTACAGTATCTATACAGTAGCCCATACGTTCCGACATATGTCCAATTATACAGTACTATTTCTATCCATTGTCAGAGTGGGCCTAAACAGTCTCGATATTCTACAAATGGTGATATTTGACCCCATAAGTTAAGTCTCATCTAAATCAGTTATTAAAGTGTCACCAGGGATAAAACTAGTACGAGACTTTGGTTCGTCGAAATTCAGTTCACGGATTCTTATCGCGGGTGTATCGATTAGCAAAAAAAGTACCACAAAGTCCTATACATTTTCATTCTAATACGATCCTTTATGATTATGTTTTTTTTTTTTTGGAACTCAATATTGCTGAAGAACCAAAAATTTACAGATTTTCATTCTCTTAAGACTCTGAGTTTATTCCTTTTGTGGAACGAAAATTATTTCTCTTTTATGTTCTCATTTACTCCGTTTTGACGTTAAAGGATTAATATAGAAAACGCAAAAAGTACCAGTTAAAGAACAAACAATTTCTAAAATTTTACACACTTACAGTCTTCCATTTTTGATTTCGGCAGTAACAACACACCTTCCTGCGTGACGTATTGTTCTTACTCTTAAGAAACATTCTCAAGTTGTTGTTGTTTTATCTTAAGCATTCTCATAATTGTTATTTTTACTCATATCTCCATTACTTATAGGCCGATTTAGAGACTTTACAAAAGCGCCAAGACAACATTGCTTATAAAATGTTGAAAGCCATCTAAAAGTCCATGCTGTCAGCTTTAAAATAAAACTTACCCCCATATATATTAAAGGAATTTTGTACAGAAAATGAGCGTAGTAAATCTAAAATAAGCGATTAATGTCTTTATGAATACGGAGGTTAGCATTTATTCCTTCTTCTTCGAGATAACTTCACCTATAGTGTTAGTTGTTAAAGTTTTACACTTATTTTTCTTTATGGAGTTATAACTTTTTACCTTTCTGTAAAATTTCCACATACCAAGAAAAAGAGTTAAATATTTATTTAAAAAAAGTTATCAAAGTACCCTTAAATATGCATGGATGTATATATTTCCATATGTTGTGTATACACAATATTAATTTTAATCTAATTGCACATTACTCATACGTCACTGTGAATTATGATTCTATTTGTTTGTTGTTCCTGAAGCTATTTTATGTTTTGTTAAAGCCAAAACATAGAGTTTTGTTTTTTAATAACAAAAAAAAAAAAAACACATTTTCAGTTATGTGTTCAGCACAAACAAATCCAGTATAATAGAAACGATGTCAACTTGCTTTCGCATAAAACCTGACTTGGCATTTTTCATGACAATTTTATATTCACATTAACTTGTCGTATGATGCAAACAAAAAAAGGCTTGATATACAAATAGCTGCAGAAAGAAGGAGGGGAAAAAAAACAAAATATGTTATATTGCTGCGAAAAAAAATAACCAAAACGAAAAAAAACTGCATATTCTCTTAAAATGCAGCATTTAAATTTTTAGAAAATAAAATTTATATATTTTTATATATGGTCCACAAAAACGAAAGTAGCAAATGGAAAGGAGAAAAAAAATAAACAGCAAAATTATAATACTAACAACGCCTATTTTACAGCATTAAAACATGACATAAAACACTAAAATTCACACAAAGATATACACAAATAATAAAAATTAAAAATCAAAAACTGTTGCCAACTAAATGTTGCAACTACGCCTCCACATACAATAAAAAAAAACATATATATTAAAGAAAAAACTCAAATGCCAACATTTTGCCATATAGAAATATAATAGAACCCAGTAGTTTTACCAGGAGTCATTACATATACATTTTAAACAATATCTCCCCTCAAAAAGCTGAGTCTTAGTAAATTCAAACTTCTCTTTAGTTTCAAATAATATAGAAGTTATATGTCACAGTATCAACTTAGTTCATTTGTAATTGTACTCTGGTCCAAATTGAACTTTCCCTAGGGCAAGTGTATGATAAGATTGCTATTCATAAACTAATGATGTAACCAGAATAACGTTAAGTAAACTGCAGGGCATGTTTATATGTATACAATAACACACACACAAACATCTCTACTCTTGCAAACACACACATACACATGCAATTCGTTTTTATATTTGTTAAATTTCATATGATGCAATAGATTGATGCTGGTGTTCATGTTGCAAATTCACTTGCCACACTCAAACTCAATCTCTATTAAGCAGGGAGTTACACAGGAGATGAAAATGACTCAACTCAAGTCAGTTGCAGAAACTGAAAATATAGAAGCAACCGTATCAGAAGAATATGTAGTACGAATGAAATGAAGACAAAAAGAAACTTAAACATCTTAAGTAGTAGTATCTTTTTCTAACTAGTTATAATGCATTGTATAGAAGTATTAAATTTGTTACATTTTGTTGCACTAGAAGCTAATCTTTTGGATATGTTTTTTTCTACAACTCGTTTCACTTGACTTCACCATTATGTACACTACTTTAAGATTTAAAAAAGGCTTAAGAAAATGTCCTTTTGTTGGTGGCCAATGTTGTTTAAGGTGATAATTTTATGAGATTTTGATGCATGTAATGGAGACAATTGTGAAAATATTTTTTGATATTAATTTTAAATGTACTTATTCTTAAAAAAAACTTTTTTCATATAAGATAAACTTAGAAAACGCAACCAAAGATTATTGTGTTAGGAATTGAATCAAAAATACCAATTACTACGAGTTCACAATTACAATTCCGGATATGTTTTATAGAAAAACAGACCGAAAAAATCAAGTTTTTCTATAGCCCCCTTATTGCAAATACATACACACACACTTATATTTATATTGAAATGCTCATATGTGTTGTCTGCTTGTTTGTGCTTGTCACTGACAAACACAAATTACATGAGAAACAATAAAAACTACAAACTCATACACATTTTAATAAACGTGGATAAATTGGTAATTTATCAGACTAATAAATATCCTAAAAAACTAGTCAACTGTATACAATAAGAGTTAAATAACTTATCCAACAACCCATGTAGTTACTCTGGTAGTTTAAAATTTAAGCAAAAAGAAATAAACACAATATTATTACTTTAAAAGTGCAATACTTTAATGTGCAATAACCGAAAACAAATACACAGAGAAACATGAAACTGTTAAAACCTCAAAGAAAAAAATACAATTTCCTCCCTCTCATACCCTTCTAAAGAACCCTGGTTTTTTGTTATAGTTTAAATGCTGTAATAGCAGCAGCAATGGACAGCAGTAAATGAGAGTTGCTATAAAATTGTTACAGAATTACATCATTTCCAAATGTAGTTTTAAATTTTCGATTTGAATATAAGTCTAGTCTATAGTCAAGTCTATAGTCTAGTCTATAGTCTAGTCTATAGTCTAGTCTATAGTCTAGTCTATAGTCTTGTCTATAGTCTAGTCTATAGTCTAGTCTAT
>NC_060953.1:38272547-38274880 GCF_022045245.1 Lucilia cuprina | reverse complement strand
TCAGTTCTAGTTCAGTTCTAGTTCAGTTCTAGTTCAGTTCTAGTTCAGTTCTAGTTCAGTTCTAGTTCAGTTCTAGTTCAGTTCTAGTTCAGTTCTAGTTTTGTTTTAAAGAAATTACTGATAAGCAAAAAATTTTATTTTTTTTTTCAATCTAAAAGTTATGTTACTCTTTTCTTTTGAAAAAATTCACAAACTTGAGGGACCAGTAGTTAGTATATCACGGTCGTCTATCTTTCCAGTCGCAATCAGAGTGTTTCTAATGGAACGGTATTTTGTAGTCCACAATGTGGTTTTCTACATAAAAAATCCTCCGAATATTAGTTTCTCTATTGTACTTTCAATCTTAAATTTTGGGATAAAAAATATCTTACATAAAATCTAACAATATCCATTTATTACAGACATTGACAAAAATACACAAAAATAAAATCTTAATTTTATTTGCAATTGCAGCATATATTTTTATTTGAATTTTACTCGAATGAATAGAAAGCATTTAAAATTAATTTAATTTTCTTAAGTCAGTGACCACTGCAGTGCTAGTGCACTGGTTTAAAGCATTCAATTGTAAATAGAAAACTTTCAGCATTTTCTGCTTTAGCATCCCACTTCAGTTTCGAAAGTTGATGAACAGTAATGAAGTTAAGTACAATATTATTTAAATTAGAGCATTTCAACTTAAAATATGTTTATTGCATAAATTAAGTTGTATATTATTAAAGTCAATACTATGTTTAAGTAGTGTCTGTTTTGAAAATAAAATAGAAAACAGCCACAAGAAAATAAATTTGTTAATATTATTATTTTTTTTTGTTAAGAAACTGTTTTCCATTTTTGTTCACAGCATGAATATAGTGCAATAACCAGAAACAGTCAGATAGAAGACAGTCGGTTAGTTGTTGTAGAGGGCAGTTGGACATTTAGTGATTTCTTTAGTTGTCATAATTGCATTTTAAATGAAATTCAAACTTTTTTATTGTCTGTGTTGGATTTGTTCAAACGTTAACCCCAGAAGGTTTATTTATCTATATATGTATATATACATATGTATATACAAAGCAAAAATATAACCTCCAAAGAAGCGAAAAAGAAGTAGAATTTACTCCATGGAAGTACTGAAATAGACCTGAAGAAGTGATGATTTTAAAACAGGTTTGTCATAGGAGGGATGTTCTTTTTATTTGATATTAAATTTAGTACATCTGAAGACATTCTCAGAAAGTAATTTGTATGTTTTTGACTCAAATAATATTAACACAAATAAATAAATTACACGTACTTATTAACTCCAAAATAAAATTGGTTTAATTCAAAAAATTCCAGAATATTTGGATTTGGGGGTTATAAAGGGAAAAACAACTCGTAAAATTAGCACTTTTTAAGGGTGTAAGAAATGTAATTTTGGTATGTTTTTTGTTATTTATATTAGACACATCTTTAAAATTTAGGTATTTTTGGGAGCAAACGGGAAACTGTATTTTTAGTGCATTTTTAGCACATCAAGAAAACTATTTCAATTTATTGACTAGTATGCACTGACACGGTAATACTTATTAAAAATCCATGTTTGTTACTTCACTGAGGAGAAAAAGTACTAAAATGTTTAAAAACTGAAATTAAAACCCGTTGAGTTTATTTGTGTGTTATTTTGTAACAAAGGTACTAAGGATTACATACGATCAATTTCTGTAGGCGAGACTTCTTGGTATTTCATCAAATGGAATACACCAAGAATATTAGTACAAGCAGAATGTTCTAGTACTAAATAGAAAAATATGATAATTATATAATTATTTTAATCTAATAATAATAATCGATAATCCAATATTTCTTAAAGAGAGATAAAGCTTGTTCATCTGCGCAATTTACTACAATTTAACAATTGTAGAGCATTAAGTAATACCTTAAGGGTTAATTGAAAAAAAATTTTGTTTTTCTCTTATATTTATATTCTTTTTCCCTACATTCTTTAATACTTAAAAGAAGGAAAAATATAGCATTTTTATATTTATAAATTTGTTGCTTTTTCTGCAAAATCTTTATTTTTTCATTCACTTTATATGGCACAATTTAGTTGTTCTGTTATTATTGATGTTGATAATACACCATTTTCAACTATATTCCATAAACTACTGTATTTTCGAAATATTTATAGACTAGATTATAAATTTAACTATAGACTAGACTATAAAACAGACAATAGACCAGACGATAGAATAGACTACAGACTAGACTACAGACTAGACTCTAGACTAGACTATAGACTAGACTATAGACTAGACTATAGACTAGACTATAGACTAGACTATAGACTAGACTATAGACTAGACTAT
>NC_060953.1:38261187-38272447 GCF_022045245.1 Lucilia cuprina | reverse complement strand
ACTGAACTAGAACTGAACTAGAACTGAACTAGAACTGAACTAGAACTGAACTAGAACTGAACTAGAACTGAACTAGAACTAAACTAGAACTGAACTAGAACTGAACTGTTACTGGAATAGAACTTAACTGAACTGGAATTTAAATAGTAGGATAGTTAAATTCCACTTTTTTTTTTTTTTTGAGACGGCCTCAAATTAAAACTGCAATACGTAATTTTTTTCTTTTCGGATACTTAGTTATGATGGCTTTAGTTTTATTCCTTTCGATCTTTCTTAACTCATTTTAATGTACATGTTATTTTAACTTTTCCTCATTGACCAAAAACGGCGATACCGCCGCACACTTGCGATAAATACGCCAAACTAATTATATCTGATTTTTTCTATATTTTAACAAAATTTTGTTCAACATCACAAGCATTATTATGTATTTGGCGAATGTGCCCCAGGGGCAGTTCCGGAGTTTAGTTTAAAATTTTTTCAGGCTTCAAATGATTTTATCGAAAAAACTATTAACTATTATATTTTTTCTATCTTATAAAACCGCATTCAGTGAAATGTTTTCGCAGACCTTTGAAAAACAATTAATCATCTCTGCCTCCCGTCATCTGTTAATATGTTAATATTTCAAAATTTCAGCGATGACAGACAATCGATACACGAAAACAAAATTTGATAATGTGATAAAATCGATTACTCGGTTTTCAAGTTATTCCCATTGACAGATGTGTCCCCCCTTCTACTTTACTTGTGTAGAATTATACATATAATTCTAATATTATAATAATAAAAAAGAATCGCTCATAATTGGTGTTATTGTAAAAATGATCATATTTTCAATTATGTTCTACTTTTTTCCCGCTAAAATATTAATTGCCATTAACAAGTATATTTTACCATTCAGTGCTACTGATACATGCATATTTGATTATACTACATAATTATTTTAAAATTATAGTTTCCATAACATTAAATGCCAAATAAGCTACATTTAATTTTGTTATTATTATTGATATAATATGTATTAAAAAATAAAAACATATAAAAATCAGCTTATAAACTTTTAATAGAGTGTTATTTCAATAGCCTTCATTCAATAGAATTGTATGATGTTTTTTATTAACTTTTTTTACAAGTTCGATTTTATTCTTCTCGTTTCATAAACTTCACTTTAATAATGTTCACAATACTCGGGTACAAATAAGACTTGCATTTTTTTATTGATATTTTTCCACAGCCATCATCCAATTAAATGAAAAAAAGCAATAACGGAAAAAGTGAATATTGCATATTATCAGTATGCAATAAAAGATGTGCATATTCTAATGGGGACTATATGAAAGGAGTTGATAAACCAAGTATTGATGTGGCTGTTTAAGGGTCAGTTATTAAATTGGCGAAGTTGCAACTGACTATGCAATGAATGCAAATATTCAGGAAGTAGCTAATTAACAAAAAGTAATATAGTCTGATTTTATTTTTGGTTTAACAGAAGATATAAATAAAAATTATTACATTTAAGATATTTACTATTAAATATTTTTTAATCACCCTTGCTTTTACCTCAACAACTAAACCAATCTAATCAAATTAATTTAATTTATTTAAGCAATAAAACTTTCCCTAATGACTTCGCAAACATTTTTAATAAAAATCTCAAATAAAGATAAATGTTAAACTATCCTGTTTATTGAGTAAATAATACTTACCACAATTTTCAACAACATCCAGAATATAGAAAACGATGGAAAACACAGAATAACTGTTGAGATGAAATTTTTCATTAAAACAAAACTTGCAAATACTTGCACTCTTTTGTGGTTGCTCTATAGAAATAAGGACTTTCAATTTATATCCTAAAACAAATAAATGGATAGAAAAACGGACATACAAACTCAAAAACATTTCTAAAGCCAACCTCAACTAGAATTTGGTTATAGCTATGTGTATGAAAAGGAAAAAACAAAAACTTTCTTTAGAAATCGAAGTTCAAAACAATATTTTCATGGAAAAACTGAAATAGCTAAATATGGATAGGATTTTACGACTAAACCAAGTACATTAACGAATGTGTCTGTAATGTTTCGTTGCAATAACATCAATCAATACCAATCTGCATATGTATTTCTTTTTTATATGTTCTATTCACGTAAAGTGTTCTTAAGGAGTAATCTTAACAAAATATTTCAATAATATCTAGATTTTGTTGGGGTCATACTATTTGGACAATGTATTTAATTGCAGATATCGCAACACCCATTACATTTCAGTTCATATTCATCCCAACAAAAACACAGTAATGTCTTGTGCTTACACAATCACTTACTTTTATATACGATTATAATGACGTACATAAAGTCAAATACGTAGTACTTTATTTTGAGTCTTGCAAGATAAATTATTTAGTTCTGGATCGGGTAACTGCTAATAAGTGTATTCAACTTTAGTTATCGTCGCTGACCATGTTTGAGCTAAGATTATCTTTTCAGACCACTGTAACAACTCACCACCGCCCCATTGTGCTACTTACACGCCGGTGGCAATTTACGTATATCGAATTTTCGGTCTAGTATACGTACACTTTACCGCGAATATGAGTTTAAACTGCAGCCAATACGTAGATCTCAAAAGAACCCCAACCAACAGACAGTACATAGTCTTGCGGACAACTCTGATAGGTAAAATGATATCATTAGTTTATAGTCCAGACAGACTAGAGGTACACGAATGTCGGAGTGCTTTACGTGAACACCTGCCTTCACTGTAGACTTTTTCATTCACTGGGTGGAATTGCGACGGTCCACCATCGCCCCTGAATCATTTAATGAAGAACTGAGCTGGCAATTATTGTTCATGGATTGGGCCGGTCCATGTTCAAGCACTTTGCTGAAAAACTCCAGCTATCTAATCTCTGAGCATTGCTATCCCGTTGCTAAACATCCGAGATATAAAACATCTCTTCCGTTCACAACCACGCAGATGCGATGGCCTCTGTTGATTTGGCAACAGCTCCTAGAGACATATTTGGTAGTCCGAAACACCCAACAAAGTGGATCAGGATACCTCTTTTATGAACCGATAATGTGACATATGAAATAAGGAATTCCAAAGTCAATAAATTGCAATAATTGACATGCTAGTTGTCGCGTAGCATATATCAATATATCCTGTTGAGATGGCAACAGCACCAAAGAACTTTCCCGAAGCGAAAAAGGCATACCAAATCAGTACTAATCTATAATATATGGAGAATTTCTCAATCGTTCACCAATCCATCGCATCAGTTATATTCTCATTGTCATAAAGATTAATCTGCGGGATGACAGGTAACCATTGAATACTAACCTGACAATTCCCCAACATATGGCATAACGCGACCGGCGTCCCAAAACCGATTGGGTTCTAATATCCAACATATGCTGCATTGTACACAGACCTGTTCGAAGAGAGAATTATCTAACCCATTAGGTATAGGATATATCAGTCCTTAAACCAACATTCTCTCTCCGCGAATTTGGGTTTAAACCACAGCCACTACGTTGGTCCCGAAGGAACCTCAACAAACTGACCAGCCAAAACATAGTATTGAGGGCAACTGACCACCCGTACTACCAGATTATAACATATTTTCAATCTATGTAAGGACTAAGCCAGGCAGTAGACTGTAACTAATTTATAGTACTGGCTAGACTAGAGGTGTTGGTAAACACCTCTGTTCCCCAGGATTGCAATAACAAGAAGGTGTAGGTTTCACCAAGGTAACATGACCCTGGGAGGATAGTAGAATGACAAAAACATTCAAATCATTTTCTCTCGCGAGAGACGTTAATTGGAGTAATAGTGAACATTTAATTTTATACGTTAAAAGAAAATTTCGCGAGGGATATTTCAACACAAAGAGTGAAAAATAAATTTTGTTTTTAAACAAAAAGTCAATATTTTGCCATTTGTATAAAATTGTACGTGAGTTGAATTCATATTCGGGTCTTCTTGTTATCTTTCGTAGAGTGAAGTCCTTAAAAAAGGACACAAGATCTATAAACTCCATTAAGTTTATAGTTTCAGACGTATATCTAATTTTGAGTGTTGGTGTTATAGATTAAAGAATTAATTAAAGTCTTCAAAGAATTTAAAAACGATTCTTAATCATCTGACTGACTGATTCATCATCGCACAGCCCAAACGGCTGAACCTAGAATCATGAAATTTTGACAGTAGATGTGTTTTTGGTTATATAGATCCTCTAAGGAGGAATTTTTTGGAAATTTGCACATTTACGGGTAAAAAGGGGAAAAAACGGGTAAAACTGGTTTTCTTAATTATCTTACATAATATTAGTGATACAAGAAAAACTTTAAATGCAGATGGGTGTCTGGTACTTTTTTGAAATTCGTACTTTTAAGGGGTAAAAATGTGTAACAAAGGTGATTTTGGTACCTTTTTTAGCCCTTTATTACTTTTAAACTAATTAACATAATCAAATTTTTCTAATTATTTTGGATACATCTCTCAAAATTATGAGACACCTGTTTCGTACTTTTTGAAAATTCAGTCCTTTTTGGGTATAAAAGGGAGAAAACTGTATTTTGGTACTTTTTTAGCAAATTAAGAAAACTTTTTCGGTTTATTGCATTATTCATATTAAATTCCGGACTAACTCTGTAATATTTATTGTAAAAAGTTTTTTGCTATTTCACTGGGTAAAAAAGTACCAAAAAGGGAAAAAACGGGAAATTTAATTTTAGTCAATCTCATTAAGCCAACTTTTATAAAATTTCAAAAAGTAGTCTATTTACTCACACAAAATAAGCTATTGGTATATTATTTTCGAATTCGAGTACTAAGGCCTTTATAGGACCAAATTCGAGTAAATTGTTTGGTACATTTTTTAAAGCACAATTTTTCTGGAATAAATGAATGCAGATTTGAATCGTTTGAGTTTTATCTGTGATATATATGTAGATTTAAATACGGAACATTTTGTAAACTTAATTCTCGAAAAAGTTTACTTCTAAGCGAAAGGGGAAACATTTTACTCTTTTTATTAGTACTTTATACTTAGGTAAACTTTATTCCACTTTTGGTACTTTTTCTTCCTTCAAATGATACTCTATGTATGTTCTTTAATATGAACTCAAAACACATGATTATTATATACATAACTACACGGTCCTCATTGAATAAGATACTTTAAGAGACAACTTTTTAGTACTTTTTATCTCATATATTGTACTTTTTTAATTTTCTAAAATATTCAACCTAGGAACATTAATTTTAACATACATGGTCTTGACTGAATAATATGCTGTAAGTGGGAACTATTTGGTACTTTTCTATTTTTCAAATGGATTCTTTATAATGGTTAACCGGAACACACGGTCCTTATTAAATGAGAATTTATTGAGAGAGATCTTTATACTTTTTCGTTTTTCCGATGGTATTTTTTGATATTTTTACGATATTAAACATAGGGTAGCGAAGCACCCAGGGTATGCTAGTATTTTATATTTAAATATAGAGCCAATGAAGGGTAGTTCAATAATTAACAGTTTAACTGATATTTTCAATTTTAAATGAATGAATATACAATTATTTTCTTTAAAAAAAATTTAACCAGCCTCCAGGCTCAGTATCCTCTATCTCCTAATCCCACTATCTATTGATTTCGTGTCCTCTATAAATGTTTCTCTATTTTCATTAAACGATAAATTAAGAGCAAAAAACAACAACACCAACATGTGTGTAGAGATAAACCACAAAAACTGATTAGTATTGAAAACGTTATTTAAGTATTTAAGTCTTTGGTTTTACGTTTTCTTAGTTACATTTTGTTTTTTTTTTTTTTTTTCTATATAATTTCTATAGACGCAGTAAAATCACTTAATTGAGTGCTAAATGACATGTGAACGAAGATATCGTTACACTGGACATGGGTTAAATTAAAACGATGCAAGAGAAAATAAAAACTAAAAGATTAGAACAAAAAATTTGTATATATTTATGTATTAGAGTAGCCCAAGGAAAATAATTTTCTCTAGGAATTTTTCTTTGATTATACCCTACACCACTATAGTGGGGAGGGTATTATACGTTTGTGCTGATGTTTGTAACATACAAAAATATTGGTCCAATACCCACCTTAAAGTATACCGATCGATTCAGAATCATTTTTTGAGTCGATTAAGACATGTCCGTCCGTCCGTCTGTCCGGCTGGCTGGCTGTCCATGTAAACCTTATGCGCAAGGTACAGGCCGCAATTTTCAAGATCATTTGATGAAATTTGGACCATGTTTTTTGGCACAAGGACGAAGCCTATTGAAAATGGTTGAAATCGGTCCATTATTTCACCTAGCCCCCATACAACCGTACCTCCCGATTTGAACTTTTTATGCTATAATTACGTCAAATATTCTGCTATCTCTCTAAAAATTGGCACAAATATGTTTTATAAAAGTATAAATGATACTGCAGATTTTCGTAAGGATCAGGCTATATTTGACCCTAGCCCCCATACAAACCCCCCTTCAAAAAATGACTTAAACGTCTAAAATTGACTTGTAACCATTTGTATCGCAATGAAACTCAACAAAACTAACTGTTATTTAGAAATATATCCTTTTCCCAAATTTTCCGAGGATCGGCCCATATTTGACCTATATAAAAGCTCATTTAGAAATTTTAGTTTTTTATCAATAAATGGCTAAAATATTTTGGAATTATGGTAATATTCAACATAAAAGTTACTTTACAAAAAATAAAAATTTTATAAAAGTAAAAATTGTAAAAATATACTCATGGTGTAGGGTATCATATGGTCGGCCATGCCCGACTATACTTTCCTACTTGTTTTTACTTAAATTTAAGTAGTTTTTTGAAAATTCGCTAACTATTCCTTTAAATATGTGTATGTGAATTCAAAAACCATCATGTGTCTTGAAAATTAAAACTATATTTGAAGCACGGATAAATAGATACATCTATATGTATGTATGTATGTATGTATGTATGTATGTATGTATGTATGTATGTATGTATGTATGTATGTATGTATGTATGTATGTAGATGTGAAACAAATAAAAATATTTTCTTTCTAAGTATTTTTTAAATAAAAATAATAATTTTCCAACTAAAGTAGTCGGTTTAAAGTCACAATAAACTTAATAAGTTGAAATAAAATTATATAAATATAATTTTATTAGATAAGAAAAATATTAAAATTTTAGTTAAATACTTTATACTTAATATTTTCAATTAAATAAAATCTTAGGAATTCTAGCGTTTGCTTTTTTATGTCATTGAACTACATTTATTTAGATTGTCCTTCAGCAATTATTCTTCTATTGTTTGAAAAATTCCACCAAAAAGTTAAGCATTCTACACTTAATGCTTTTGGTTTATTATTAAAATTATTGTGTTCGCGTTTTGTTATGCTGCTTGTCCTTGGCTTATACAATACTACGTCTTATCTTCAATTTAATAAGATTTAAAATAAAAAGCTTCAAAAAAAAATTCCTTTGAAAAACTTTTCTTAAGCAATCTTAAGCATTTTTCTTATATAAAACGTTAAAGTACAAAAAAATATATATATTATATTGTGTTTAGGCAATATTATCTCTACACTTAATGTGTTAACTCCCACTGCGTTCATTTCGAGAACACATTTTTTTCCCTTATAAACAATACTCAACACCATGGTCATTATCCTTTGCTAGACAAATTTCTTATGAAAAAAGTTATACGAAATAGCTTTTAGCTGCCATTTTCATTTGTTGTTGTTTAAGTTGTCCTGCCACTGGTTATTGTTATTTTAAGAGACATTCATCATGAGTACTTTTGAATGTCGCCAGCAATTGTGATGACTGCTAATTGCAACAGATTTACTTTTGATTGTGACAAATGTTTATAGAAAATGACATGAATTACAAGAAAAAAAAGTATGAAAGCAATTTATATTAAGTTCTGGACATAAGATGGAATATTTAAATTAAGTTTTCTCTTTTTTGTGCTTAACAGAATTAAAAGATTTTGTAAAATTTTAAATTTAAGATTTGAAAATATGTATAAAGTAATAAAATAAACTACAACATCCAAAAATATTGATCCTATGCTCACCAATAATTATACCAATCATTTATAATCATTTTCTAAGTCGATCCTTCTCAAAATGCCGTTCTGTCTGTGTAAAGCTTGAATGCACGCTATATGTCGCAATTTTCAAGATAAATTTATGAAATTTATTGATCCAAGGACGAACAACATTGGTTAAAATCGCTCCATTATTTCGCTCGGCCCCATACAACTGTACCCCATGAATAGGACTTTTGGGCTCATAATTATTTTAAATATTAGCATCCATATGAATTTCCCTACAGTAAATGACTTGAAGGTTAAAAGAAGGTTATAATGACTAATATCACGATTAAATTCTACATAAGATATGTATAGAAATAATTTTGATGTAAACGGAATTAAGGTAAAAAATTAAATGGTTTATTATTTAAAAAATAATCTAAATTTTTACTCACTGATTTAGGGTATCATATGGTCTGCCATAACCTACAAAATTGGCTTAAACAAAATTGTCCAGAATAATAATACGGAGTAGAAACCATTTCGATCAAAATATGTGACCTGATAATTTGAAAAAAGTCGAGATCAAGTTAGTATTTTCTTAAAGCATTGAGACGCTCAGAGTGTTAATGTGATCTCGGATGTTCCCTATAACATTACGGATTGAAGATATAGCTTTATGAAATTTAAAAAAATAACTTTTTGACAGCGCCGAGACAACTTTATTATTAAAATGTTGTATACCATCTAAAAGTTTATTCTATAGACTTTTATAAGGGCTTAACTTTAGACAAAAGCTTGAAAACGTATGTCTGTTCTTTCATCAACTTCAAGGTATGATATCTCAGGATTTTTAGACTCTTCTTTTTTTTTTTTTTTTTGTTTTAGGTTAAAATTTATGGGATCTTTTTAACATGAATTTGATTTATTATGGAGGTCCCTCTGACCTGTAAATATACTACATTTTTGAAACTGTTTTAATATTTCATTTATTAGCTTAGATTCCTTATATATTATTTGATAAAGTTTGGCAATATAATAAATACTATTTTTGTTTATTTTACTTAATTTTATTCTTGAACGTAATATTGACAATAAACTTATTTTCAACTTTGATTCGCATAAAATTTGTTAACAATATTTTGGTTCTAATTAAACTTTTGCATATTCAATTTCATTATACTCTTTCCCCAAATAGGGAAACTAGAGTTAATGTTAAAAAACATTATAAAATTGTGGAAAATTATTACGGTCCTGTGACATTGGAATAAATAAGATCAAGGTATATATATTTTGTAACAGCCTTAAAATAATTGAATTTGTTCCTGCCAAACTGCTTAACATGTTACTTTTATCAAAATTTAACTTATTACATAAATTAAGTTATATTAAAATTTCAAAATTGTATTCTACTCTTTAACAACGAAAATTAGTTTAATGACTGACAAGTAAAAAAAAAATAAAAATATTTATTAGTTTTTTTAACATAAAAATATTTTAATTAAAAATATTATTAGCTCTTTTTATATTTCATTTAACCACAATATCATATTAATTTCATCTGGTTTGATAAATATGTATACACACATATTTAGTTTTATTTTTTAATTGTTACATTTTATTTGTATTGTTTTATAAATCCAACAGTTTTTTAATTATTTCTTTTTAACAAAACATTTTATTATGTATTTGTATGAGTTAAAAAAGCATATTTATCAAACTATATATTATTTTTACACTTTCTATCATAAATAATATTAAAATTTAAATTTATCAAAATAATTTATTTACAAAAAAAAAACTTATTCATTGTCACTGGTTTTTATAAGTATTCGTATATTAAATATCGATATCTTCTCATATAAATATGCATTTTATCTAGCTATTTAAAAACACATATATAGACACATACATTTATGTATGTAGAAATATTCATTAGATCTGTCCCTATAAAAATATAGACTTTATCTACTTTATCTAGATCTGTCCCTATAAAAATATAGACTTTATCTACATAAACCAAACTTTTACCAAAAAGTCACGTTTAACTATTGTGCTTCTATTAGTTTTACAAAACTTATTTTTAACAAGTAGGCTTTATAGGATATATTTCTTAAATAACAGTTAAATTTGTTGACTTTCATTGCCATACAAATGGTTACAAGTCAATTTTAGACGTTCAAGACATTTTTTAAAGGGGGTTTGTAAGGGGGCTAGTGTCAAATAAGGGCAGAACATTACGAAAATCTGCAGTGTCATTTATACTTATATAAAACTTATTTGTGCCAATTTCTAGAGAGATAATAGAATATTTAACATAATTATGGCATAAAAAGTCCAAATCGGGAGGTATGGTTGTATGGGTTCTAGGTAAAATAATGGACCAATTTCAACCATTTTCAAAAGGCTTGGTCCAAATTTCATCAAATTATCTTGAAAATTGCGGCCTGTACCGTGCGAACAAGTTTTACATGGACAGCCAGCCGGACGGACATGTCTTAATCGACTCAAAAAATGATTCTAAATCGATCGGTATACTTTACGGTGGGTATTGGACTAATATTTTTGTGTGTTACAAACATCAGCACAAACGTATAATACATTAGTGGTGTAGGGTATAAAAACAAATACACCTTTATGGACCATCCTAAGTATTTGTTTGATTACTTATTAATTTATGAATATGTTAGATTTTTAAATCATATATCTTCTCGAACAGCAGGCAATCTAAACAGAATGTTATGTAAATTAAAAAAAATAAATATTATTATGACATTTTTTTAAGAAATATTTTTATTTTTAAATAAACTAATGTTCATATATAAGTATAAATAATATTTCAAACATAGAAATTGTTGACCCCTCTGATGATCTGACATTACTGGCAACGAGCAACGAAAAGTTCTCTAAACTATTCAAATAGACTATAGTCTAGTCTATAATCTAGTCTAGTCTAGTCTATAGTCGAGTCTATAGTCTAGTCTATAATCTAGTCTAGTCAATAGTCTACTCTATAGTCTAGTCTATAGTCTAGTCTATAGTCTACTCTATAGTCTAGTCTATAGTCTAGTCTATAGTCGAGTCTATAGTCTAGTCTATAATCTAGTCTAGTCTATAATCTAGTCTAGTCTATAATCTAGTCTAGTCTATAGTCTAGTCTATAGTCTAGTCTATAGTCTAGTCTATAG
>NC_060953.1:38259580-38261087 GCF_022045245.1 Lucilia cuprina | reverse complement strand
TTGGTACTTTTTCGTTCTTCAAAAGGTACAAAAGGCTTTAAACACATCATGGTGAAGGGTATATAAGATTCGGCACAGCCGAATATAGAACTCTTACTTGTTTTGTTTCTATTCCGATTTTTTATTGTTTCTCAACTAGTTGTTGCTAAGGCAATATGGCCAAAATAAGCAATTATAAATCATTACCAGAATTTTTAAAAATAAGTCAGACAGTATGTAGTGTCACTTAATAGTAAGTTGTCGCGTAAGTATATTAAATTAATTTTTGCTGCAAACAGCTAAATAATGTTTTCAATAAAGTCTCGTAACAATTTATATGGAATAGAATATATAAAATATATTGCAAAATCATTAACCCTATGTAACGTACACATACGTTAAATCTTGAAACAAGATTTATTTTTCACATGTTTAGTTCTAAATAAGTAATATAAATATATAAAATGTAAACTTATAGCAAAAATTATAGAACCAAACCCAAGAAATCATAAATAAGATATCAAAATTTTTAAGCAAGGCTCTACATTCATTAGTCTGTTTAATATTAGGATTTCTGGTCGATGAAAGCAAAGGAACAGGACGTTGGGAGCCATTGATTTGCTAGCTAGGAGTCGGTGGGGGGAGTTCGTGTCCTATTTCATAAGCTTCCAATGTTTATCACATGCTCTTTTATTATAGACTCCCGGAAATAAACTAAATTACTGATCATTAGATTAACAAAAGAACAAATAACTAGATAAAAAGAAAAGAAAAAAAACAAACAAAGCCCCAATCTAGTTATGGTTGAAAGCTACTCGAAACTATTGTTGATCTTCCAGTATTTTTGCCAAATTGTTTTGCAATCCTGATGATATTGGATGCAAATGCCTCTAAACCCTCACCTACCGTAGTTCTAGTGGCATATATAAAATTTCTAGAACCCCTAACAAAATTTGTATTTACATTTTCTCACATTAGCTCAATAAGAAGACCAAATTGATTCAATTTTACTCATACATATTCAAATGGTTTATTTTAGAAAAGATTAAAGTAAGCATTATTAACTAATTATACAATTTAGGTGTAATCTTACGAAAGATATATGTTTTCAAATATTCATAATAAAATATACAAAAAGATTATGGAAATTTAGATTAATTAATATAAATGTTAACATCGTATAAAATATTTATGAAAAATTTAGTTTTATATTAATAAACGAAAATTTTAAATTTAAAAGGATTTTACAAATTATTAGAACAATTGATTAAATTAAAATATTCAACACTTATTATTATCAAGAAAGTTTCAACAGTTTAAAAAAAATTAACTATATAATAAAAGAATTTTAACAAATTGAACTTTTCGATTGAATAATTTTATTATAGTGAAGATTTAGTTTTCGAATATTAACAAAAAAAACAATTTCTTTATGATATAAGTATTTACCAAAATGTTATTATTAAATAGTAATTTGACCCATTGTGAATTTTTTATGAAACAAAACAAACAAAGAAACAAAATCAAA
>NC_060953.1:38258464-38259480 GCF_022045245.1 Lucilia cuprina | reverse complement strand
TCTAGTCTATAGTCTAGTCTATAGTCTAGTCTATAGTCTAGTCTATAGTCTAGTCTATAGTCTAGTCTATAGTCTAGTCTATAGTCTAGTCTATAGTTTAGTCTATATCTTTGGGTTAATCATGGCGTACTCTTCAATTTCGGATTATTTTCAAATTTGAGTGATAAAAATGGACTGATTGTGTTGTTGAGTCAATGCTTAAATGAGTTTAAACTTTGTTGAACTATTTTATTTTACTCCTCACAGTAAAAAGCAACAAACTTAAATTTAGCATTTTACAATAACATTGGAACTTTAACATCAACATACTCTTAAGTTACATTAAATTGTATGGATGAATGTAAGGTAGAATTTTCCCGTGGATACGTCTCTGAAATACGTAGATACATATTTCAATTTATCCTTTGAAATTATGTCAATTGCTTGTAACAGATCATTTCCTTATGTGATTTATCAATTATTTTGTCTTCCTTTTAATAAAACAAGCCTCTACAAGCAAGGATGTGTGTCATGATTTATTTTTTCTTGTTATAAAAAACGTGTTTATTTTAAATCACCGCACATTTTGTCTAATCATTCCATAATCTTCTACACTCAAGGGGATGCTTAGTTAATAATAAAATACAAAATACAAGATTATCTTTATTAAAAATCGCTATTTATAAAGCATGCCTTTAGATGCGTTATTGTCTTAAGAATCTTAAAAAATACAAAGTACGTTTAATGTATGTATGTATTTTATTACAGCTAAATAATAATAAAAATAAAAAATTATGATTTTAAACCTTAATGTGCTTTTAAAACATTATTTATATGGCAAAGAAATACATAAAACTTAACCCCCATATTCATAAAGATATTTATTCTTTATTTTAGGTTTATTAAGCCCAGAATTCCTACAATAAAACAATTTAGATTTTTTATTCATGCTCAGAAACTGCAAAAAACAAAAACAAAATACATAACAATACGGTAAATATTGTTATTGTAATTTGTTTATAAAAGCAAAGCAGAGC
>NC_060953.1:38243803-38258364 GCF_022045245.1 Lucilia cuprina | reverse complement strand
GACTAGACTATAGACTAGACTATAGACTAGACTATAGACTAGACTATAGACTAGACTATAGACTGGACTATAGACTAGACTATAGACTACACTATAGACTAGACTATAGACTACACTATAGACTATAATCTAAACCAAAAACTAAAGAGTTTATATTGTTCGGAAGGATCTAAAATTAATTTTTTTTTAAATTCTAGCTAATCTGATCAGTTAAAGTAAACTGAAATCAGCTGATAACATTTTCCTTAACTATAATCAATATATTCTACTAATAACGAACCACTTATTACAAAAACTTTTTAAATCTAAATGATTAACTATTCAACGCTGCTTGTCTACAATAATCTGTCAAATTTTACTCTTTAATTGATTTAACATTTAAGTTTTCCATTTATCATCACTCAAACAATGGACTTAAAACACATTAAGTACATACATATTAGACTGGATTAGAAAATATATTTCTATGACCACTACCGGAAAAGTGGGATAACCAATATTGTTTTTATTAGGGCAATATATTGTCTGGGCCCTATTCTAGAAGAAGTTATTTCATGCTTTTGCATATCCACAAAATGAAATCTGTAGTTTAACAAAAATAATGAAAAATTGTCTCCATTATAGCACATTTTCTTAAATACAGGGCTGCCCTAATTTCTGCATGCAAATACATACATATATTATGTCCGTATTAATTTAAATCACCTTTTAATTCGTCAGCTTTAGTTTAGTGCAGCTAGAACAAAAATCGAGATAAAAAATATATTTAAATGCATATAACATTACACAAGCCTACAAAATTTTAAAAAAGTCGCAACTCTGAGACCATTCGACCTCCGATTTTCTACGACACATCTGTCTTGGTTTTTATAGCCAGTACTACTATAAAGCGTAGACTATTATGCCTTGTAAATATTGTTTATAACCACAAAAAGAATAGGATTACAAGGGACTCAAAATCACTTTCTGCTTCCTCTTAACAGTGACAGTCTTTAATAGATGATGTCTCAAGCTTTAGGTAAAGATACCTCAAAGAGGAAAGAAAATATGACAGATGTTATAAACTTATTTAAAATGGAGGAGTTATAAAGTAGTGTTAGGTTAGGTAAGAATGGCAGACATTCAATCAATCATCAGTGGCTCACATGCGTCCACTTAATTGCGGTCTCGTTGTATTATCCTAGTGGTCGTAGGAGTTCATTTGATTTTTACTCTCTACTTCTAGATTTAAGCAATTCGGTTTGATTTACAAAATTGTAGATGTTCTTCAGTCATATCCTATATAGCTCATCCAAATAAGATAAAGCAGAAATACCAAAAAAATTTAGTTTTTTCAACTTTAGAACACTATCTATACAAAATGCCAGATGTGACCAAATTCAGATTCGTCGGAGTTCAATCCTTTTGAAAAACATACTTTATGTTACAAATTTGTCGTCCGGTGTTTTTGTTGCAATTTGTTCAAACTATTCTCCCTCCTACGTTGTACTGACATTGTGTGACTTGTTATCGTTTAATTTATTTTTAATAAAATAAAAATAAAACCTACAACACGAAAGATTTAAGCCGTTTTTTTGTTAAATTTATTACAATCATGCCACAACATTGTAACAAACTGACCGCACTAAGCCAACAACAATAACAAATAACAACAACTACAAGAACAAAACATGCTACAGGCGATGTTGTTACATATTCATACATACAAACATACGTATGTATGTGTATACGTTAACCATCTGTTGACCAATATCATTCCATTTATATGTACATTTTTAAAGCGACGCATAAATTTATCTCTGTATGGGACACACACACACACCCAAATGCATTCATTTATAAATGTGATTATTTATGATTTTAATAATTTACACCGATGGTGTTTTAAAGAATTAACGCGAAATAAATCATTAATGGTTGGAAAGGTAATTGAATACTTAGAAGTATTCTTAATTTGTTTTTGGATTAAGAAAGGTAGATACATTCGGTCACGAGTTTTTTTTTTTTTTTTTTTGTAAATTTTACAAATAAATAGTTACAAAACTGTACCAGAGACCTGTACATCTATTTTTATACCCACCATGAAAACTTCTCATCTGTTAATGATTCTGTCATTCCGTTTGTAACAAAGCGAAATATTGATCTTAGACCCACAAAGGTATATTTATATACAAATATTCTAGGTCCTTATGAAATTCTAAGACGATCTAGCCATGTCTGTCCGTCTGTCCGTCCGTCTATCTGTTGAAAGAAGGATATTGTCCGAACGGAAAAAACGTCAACTGCATACAGTTTGAAGGTTGGTATATAAGATTCGGCGTAGTCGAATATAACATTAAAGAAAACAACAATAAGAAACAAACGTATAATATCCTTCCCACTATTGTGGGAAGGATGTTGTTGTTAGTGTATGCGAATATTTTGAATAAATTTAGTTAGTTGGTTAATTAGTTTGAAAGGAGGATCTATATACATCAAATCCGAAGAAATACACCTAGGCCTCTATTGGGCCTACCGTGCGCTTCTTAACCAGTGCCTCAGATGGGAATCGAACCCACTACCTCCGGTCTACCAGACTAGAACACTAACCACTAACCTACTGGAGGCC
Organism: Lucilia cuprina; assembly: GCF_022045245.1. Lineage (NCBI taxonomy): Eukaryota > Metazoa > Arthropoda > Insecta > Diptera > Calliphoridae > Lucilia > Lucilia cuprina. Next base: position 38,255,756 of record NC_060953.1, on the reverse strand, counting down.
ACTGAATAAATTTATGTTTTTTATTATCAAAGAAAAGGCTAAAAAATTTACAAAATCCCTCTGCAAAATTTCATTTTACAGTTTTTACTTTTTATTGCCACCCACCGTTTTCCAACTAAAAATTGACTTTTAACCAACTCTTTATCAAATATTTATTAGTGCATAGGTCACAATAAATTTCCTAAAATATATTTTATTTCCATTTAACTTTTAACCTGTCACCTGTCAAACTTTACTACCAAAAGGCGTTCTAAGGCTTTTGTTTTCTATTTGTAATGTAAATTGAAGATTGTTAAAAATCAACTTAGAAATTTAATTTGCATGAAATAATTAAATGCCTTAAAATAAATGATTTCCGTCAAGAAACACCCCAGGCAATCACCGACTCAAACAAAAACACCCAAATAAATTATATATTTTTATATCAAAAAAAAAGTTGTTGATTCTTCTATGAGTTGAAGTACTAACAATGAACAGCGCAGTAAAATAGAAAAAAAAGAATTGTTTTTCTTTTTGTTTGTTTTATGTCTGCAATGTATTTGCAGTAACCAAGTTTTATGCTAAAATATTTATTTGCAGCAAAGTTCTTTTTAACAAACATACAACAGCAGTTTCTAACACATTTTAGCATTACACCGTCTACAAAATTCGAATAGAAAATACAGCAAAAACAAACAAACTATTTGTTTGGGCCCATAAAATAGTTTAAGGATTTTTACTTGAGAGTTTGCATGCAAATAAGCATTATGCATGATATCACTGGTAATAGAAATAAAAATTATTTAATTTTTTTTCAGCAGAGTTTCTTAAAAAACATTTAAATTTTTAAAAAACAATCTAGTTTAATTTCTTAAATGGAAATTATGTCAGGAGTACTCTTTCGTTTGCTTAAGAATCCCTGATCTATACCACACAATTACATACATTCAAAAATTCCTTTCCCATACAACAAACAAAATGCATTTGTGTAGGTATTGGTATAATAAATTTAGTTCTTAGTCTATTTAAAAATATTCTCTCGCATAGATATACCATGGAAGTGTCAAAACTTTTCTAAATAGTATTTAACAGTCAAAGTGCATAACTATAAAATTTATAAGCTTAAACTGGCATGTCAATAAAATTGCATAGAAAAACAAAATAGAATTGAATGAACGAAATACCAGAAAAAAATACTAGTTAAAGGAACAACTATAAACCTAAATGCATATATTAACTTAGGAATTTGTAAGGTTAAGGACCAAAAGAACTTTACCACAATGTTACCAATATTTTGCAAACACAAATACATGTTTTAGTTTACACTGACTCATACCTATTGCTAAACCAACATGTTTCCGGTAATTGTTCACACTCAAATGGTAACTTCTTCATATGAGCTTGCATGCATGGAATTTAAACAGTTATAGAAATATATGAGCACAATCATAGGTATTGAACAGTGGGCCGGAAGTTTTAAATTTATATAAATTTTGGAAATTTTAAATTTATGTTTAAAGGTGCCCCATAAGTGGAATTCATGAATATGACTTCAGTAACTATACTCAGTGTACTCTACTAACTTAGAATCAACAAAACTATAAACACTTTTTTGAAGATCCTAACTATACAGTTTTTTACATGTGGGAGATGCAACTCAAATTATTGACAGTTCGCCATTTTATCTCTAACTATTAGTTTTCCAGATATAAGAAATTTTGTATTTAATGCATCTAAAATGTTTACATGAATGCTAAAGTTGTTCGTGTGAAAGAAAACGATTCTAACTCTAATAGTTTCCGAGATAAAGGAAAAACGATTCTAACTCTAATAGTTTCCGAAATAAAGGAATATTGTATATAATTCATTGGAAGTCCGTCCAATTTTTATCCTGTAAGCAATTTCTTTAGAATGTGCTTATCTATAAAGTTTGCAACAAGTTTTTCCTTCCAGCTTTTACAAAAAGTTTTTTCCTAAAACTTTTGTTTAAACAGAAAGTTTTTCTCGAAGCTTTAACGAAAAACTTGTTTAAAAATTATTTTGAAGAATATAATAGAGATTTTATAAAAAACTTGATGAAAACTTTTTTATTAAAGCTTGAGAAAAATCTTTACAAAAAACCTTTGGTGAAGCTCCTACCTAAAAGGTTTAGAAAAAGCTTTTAAAAGTTATTTCTTTAAAATAAGCTTATTATAAAGCTTTGTAAAAAGCTTCTGTTGCAGTCTTTACAAAAAATAATTTTGTAATAAAATTTTCGAAAGATTCGAAAGCTCTTTTTTAAGTTATTTTGAAGCATATAAAAAGGCTTTTTGCATAAAAGCTTTAGAAAGTTTTTAGTTTTTAACAAAAAAGCTTTAGAAAGCTTTTAGTTTTTCGCAAAAAAATTTTATCATAATAGCTTTGAAAGAAACCTTTACTTAAAAGCTTTAGATAAAGGTTTTATATAAAAGCTTGATAAAAAGGGTTTATATAAAAGCTTGATAAAAAGGGTATAAATAAAAGCTTGATAAAAAGGGTTTACATAAAAGCTTTTAAAAAAGCTTGCACGTAAAAGATTGAAAAAACATAAATGCTTGAGAAGAATTGTTTGCATACACGTTTTGAAATAAGCCTTTACATAAAAGCTATCGTTAGTTAGTTAGTTAGTTAGTTAGTTAGTTAGTTAGTTAGTTAGTTAGTTAGTTAGTTAGTTAGTTAGTTAGTCAGTTAGTTAGTTAGTTAGTTAGTTAGTTAGTTAGTTAGTTAGTTAGTTATTTAGTTAGTTAGTTAGTTAGTTAGTTATTTAGTTAGTTAGTTAGTTAGTTAGTTAGTTAGTTAGTTAGTTAGTTAGTTAGTTAGTTAGTTAGTTAGTTAGTTAGTTAGTTAGTTAGTTAGTTAGTTAGTTAGTTAGTTAGTTAGTTAGTTAGTTAGTTAGTTATATAGTTAGTTGGTTAGTTAGTTAGTTAGTTAGTTAGTTAGTTAGTTAGTTAGTTAGTTAGTTAGTTAGTTAGCTAGTTAGTTAGTTAGTTAGTTAGTTATATAGTTAGTTGGTTAGTTAGTTAGTTAGTTAGTTAGTTAGTTAGTTAGTTAGTTAGTTAGTTAGTTAGTTAGTTAGTTAATTAGTAAGTTAGTTAGTTAGTTAGTTAGTTGGTTAGTTAGTTAGTTAGTTAGTTAGTTAGTTAGTTAGTTAGTTAGTTAGTTAGTTAGTTAGTTAGTTAGTTAGTTAGTTAGTTAGTTAGTTAGTTAGTTAGTTAGTTAGTTAGTTAGTTAGTTAGTTAGTTAGTGAGTTAGTTAGTTAGTTAATTAGTTAGTTAGTTAGTTAGTTAGTTAGTTAGTTAGTTAGTTACTTCACTTTCTGCTGAACAATTGAACATTGCTTGATCATCTTACAATCTAATATGTACCCAGAACACATTTCATAGTTCGATCTACCTACTTTCACAATTTTAACTTTTCACCATCAATCTCTTTCTCCGCTTTCTAACCCATTAGTATATTTAACTCTCTCGTTTAATTTCCTGTATGTCATTTATTTTGTTTTGATTTATTCCTTGTCTCACTGTCCTGACACATGGACACAAAAATTGTTTGCAATATTTTATTACATGTGGGTTATAAATAAATATCAAATGACATGTTACTACTATTGCAGTACCTTTACTTCACTGCAACTCTATAAAAGCAAAAATACTTATTTGCAAGTTTGTAAACTGCTTACCAAGATATTCCTCTAGAGATAAAATGGTTGTGTGCAAAATTCCTAGAAATCAAATTGCATGTTTAATAGCTTTTTTGGATTTTCTATTTAACATAACTTAAAGCTTTTGTTTTCAAAAATTATAAAAATAAGTTTTGCATTTATATACGTACATATGTATAAACGTACATATGTATGTGTGTAGTAAAAAGTCCTTACAATAATATTTTAGTCGGAAGTTGACTGTGTCAAGTAGTTTTACCTTTTTCTATTGTATAGTTTTTTGTTATTGGAGATTTTTGTAAATTATAACTTGTTATAAATAGCTATTTTAATCTTAATTTATACCAACAGCTAACATGTTACATGTATTTTTTATCAGCAAATACTTCCTTAAAAGTTTTGTTAATAATAATTTCATGTTAAGGGAAAAAACATAAATAAAATATAAAATATTATTTTGTAGTTGTTAAATGGTTTGTTTTACTATTAAAAATTCTTTTTAATTAACATGTAAATTTTTTAAATAGCTAATAACAACTTGTGATAAAATTAAAGTTAGAAACTATAATCCAATCCTTTAGGATTAAATAAGCTTTTTCTTTTAACTATTTTATATCTTTCACCTTTGTGAGAATGAAAATTCCGAGGCCGGATTCGAATGTAAAGTAGTACATACTTTAAGGGTCTCTTGGATTAAAAAACTTTTGACCAGTTTTATGAAGCAATTTTTCGGTGGCGTATACTTAATTGAATAACACAAATTTATTAAATATTACACATACGTACCGTTGTAATCTCTTAGAAAATACACGAACAAGTGCATGATACAAAAAATAACAGATAAAAAAGTATTAGTGTCAATATTGACTATATTTGAAGCGAATTTTTAAGTTTTATTAAAAATGCTCTTTAAATTGAATGTTTTAGGACATTTACTGGATTATTCATAACAATTTATTAAAGTTTTTACAAATATATTATGTATGGATTTGCCTTAGATAAATTTTTATAATTTTAAAAAGTTTTCAGCCACTAACAACAACATTTTTTTTATTAATAAACAATGTCAAAAGTGTATTGCAATAACATTTAAAATTTCCTTTAAATTTATAAACGAAAAGGTCAATGAATGTTTAAGTCACACATATACATTAATAACATTTTTACCCTGTAGTAACGTTCATTAACTAAAATATGAGAACACACCAATAAATAAGAAAACCATTACACTTTGCACTCTAGATTATTGTGTCAAAATTTATGATCTCAAATATGGTTGCCACATTTTGTGTAAACATACATACATACATATGTATATACTCATACTTATACGACAACCAACATCAAGATAAATAATAACAACGCAGCTCAAGTTTTTCTTTAAATAGACAACCGTTTCCGTTCAAATCACAAGTAAAAGATAGAAATAGTGAATAAATGAAAGAGTGAAAGAGAAAAAAAAAACATAAACGTATATTGTTACCATTAAATATTATTTAAACAATTTTTTAAATTAAAAAAGTACGTTTTAACTATACGTCAACAACTATTACATACAAAAATACTTTCAACTTAAGCCAAAAATAGAAAAGAAGGAAAACAACTAAAAAGTAAATTCAAAAATAAATAACAACAGTTTCTTCTTATATTGTGTGTGAAAAGTACTATTTTTATAATTTGTAAAGTAATGTTTATATAAGAGGGCAAGCTGAAAAGTCAATTAAGTAATAAAATCACAAAATTAAAAGTTAATTTGAGATCATTATAAAAACTATAGCATAGTTTAAATATACAAAACTTTACACAAGTCAATCTCTTTCCTAAATTATTATATGATTAGCATTTTAATTACTTTTTCCTACATACTCCTTACTTTATCCTTCTTATTGTCATGCATTCAAAACTCTAACATTAAGTTGTTCTTGTTGTTCTTTGCTGTATGTGATGTTTTTGTCGTTGTTGTTGGTTTTCTCATATATAAAGATTTAGTCATAATATTTGGGGTAAAACATTTCACACAATGACACTAAAATATTCTGTCACACAATGCTTTACAATAGATTTCATACGTTACGTTTCCTCATTCAAACAACATTTTCATTTTCATTCTCGTTTACTCACTCGTTCATTCATTCATTATGAATTATGTTTGTCACGTCTACAATATTAATAATGCATGTCAACAACTTGGCCAAAAATATGAGAGTGTTGCCACTAAACATTTGCCAAACATGTGTGTGAGCAGGCATTAATGTTTGAAAACAATTTATGAAAACTTTATTATACTTCAAATAATATTTTCGGTACAAAATAAAAAAATAAATCAAAAGTATATAAAAAAAAGGAATATTTTGTGGAGTGCGACTATGTATATTATTTTAGTACTGCTGCTAAGTTTAAATATAAAATCACAACTAAGTAATAAGAAGAATATTTGTCTGTCTATCTGCATGATTTTCTGTACGTCTGTCTGTGTGTCTGTCTGTCTGTCTGTCTATCTATCTGTCTGTTTGTCTGTCTGTCTCTCTGTTTGTCTGTTTGTCTGTATGTCTGGTTGTCTGTCTGTCTGTATGTCTGTCTGTCTGACTCTCTGTCTGTCTGTCTGTCTGTCTGTCTGTCTGTCTGTCTATCTGTCTGTTTGTCTGTTTGTTTGTTTGTTTGTCTGTCGTTCTATCTATCTGTTTGTCTTTCTGTTTACTAAAAACACGGAATGTTTTAAACGTGAAAACCTGAAACTATGATTCTTTTCCCATCTTTCTGGCAACATATATGTACCCCAAAATAACTACTTATCTTTTGAGACCAAGATAACTGTTCAGCAGTGAATCATATCCCAGTGAATGCGTTTTTAATAGCATTTAACAGGAGTTAGAACATGATTACATCTCAGTAGCTCAAAAAATACTGGACGCATTTGTAATACCAATACCAATAATTACCTTATAATTTTTGGTTTGACTTTCTCGATCACATGGGGTAATTGTAATGCTTACATTTTTATCACAAATGTTGACTCTGCACTATTATACAAACAAGATTTGGATCGGCAAAAGTCTCTTTATTTTGTATCCAACTTTCTTGTCATAGATAAAATCAACTGCTCACAAGTGTTATGAAAGTGCCTTCTGAGCAGCTTCTAATGGTTTTGTAAGCTCTTCTTGAGTATATGTAATGACCACCATTCTTGGTCTTAAAATTTTTTTAATTGATAAAACAATTTTTATCTTCGGTGTTTAAATCTTTATCTTTCGATCATAACAAAAAACTTATAACATTTCAAATATGAACATAAGTGGTCGGACCTTCTTTGTTCAAATGCCGATTAAGGTCAGTATGTCCTATTCACGAAAATAAAACCCTAAGAAACAAACAATAAACACAAGTAGAGTGAAGAATTTTAACTAAAATAAAACATTACTTTATACTCCAATGCTTTTTTTTAATTTATTAAACTAAATTGACTCGAAATAAAAAACAATAAGAAATTTTAAAAATTAAAAAAAAATTTACTATAAAATGCAATATTTGAACTTTACAATTCAAATGGAAAAAAATCTTCTATCAATTTAAACCAAAACAGTCTTTTTTATTTGTTTTCGATTTTTTTTATTTTTATAAATTTACTATCAATTGTGTATATTTTTAATAACATAAGTTTTATTCGATTTTAACATTCTATAAAACATAATAAATTTCAATAAATATCAATTAAAACTTAAAAAACATGAAATATCATTTAAATATTTGCTAATGGCCGTAGGCGTTAATAACAAAACCTTTTCATTTAAAAAGCTTAGCATTGTTTCAAAACAAAATATGAAAATAAAAAAAAAGAATTGACAAAGATTTCTATTATAGAAAAATCTTTAAAAATATTTTAATTAACTTGGCTTAAAAAAATCAAAAATTTCCTAATTTTTTATGTTTACTTTCCTAAACTATTTTACTATTATGAACTTTTACAAAAATGTTGAAATTAGTTCGGCCTATTATTTCAGGTGAACATCCGGAGGCCATGCAGACAGGATCATCCGGTTGCCAATACAGTTGGCTTACAATACTCCTGCTAATGGCCATGGTATTTTATTACAATCATCGCTATATCAGTTGCAATCTAACAAATTGCTTATTGAATACCACCTGCCAGAAATGTCATAACACCATCATCCTCAAAACCACCATCACCATCCGCAGCACCACTTCAGCAGCCACAACTGCAACAACTAGATGCATACAATCCAGGGATAAAAGTTTTAAAACCTGCAATAAAACCACCGTAACCAACAATTCCAACACCATTACCACCTCTATAACCACTACCACACCAATCACTCGTCCACATTGTCATGATTGTCATCATCTATTAGCCAACAATACCAACTTTGACAACAATTCCTGTAGCCAGGAATTAGTTTCTACAAGTTGATATAAAAATCATATTGAAGAAATATTATTAGAATAAAATGAATAAAAAATAAAAGTATAAATATGGTAAGAACTGCACTACCAAACTAAAGTTATAAGAATTATACTCGTAATAACAAAAATAAAAACTAATTTGAATAAAATTCTTCTTATTATTTATGTTTAGGTCTTTCTTTTAGTTAATTTTTCATGGAAAAAATAAACTAAAAGAATGAGAAGTAAAACTTTATAATCATATTGTGAAATAAGGTATTAAGGGATTTGCTCTATAGTTTTAATGTAAAAAAATATAAGATTAAAACATAAAACAAAGTACTGTACATATAAAATAAGACTAGGTTTTGTAAAATTTTAAATTTATAAAATTTAAAAAACACTAACTTTGAATGTAAATATACACATAAGTATAAGCAAACAAATAGAATTATTTAATAACAAAAACATTTGTCATAAAGTCTGATGAATATCGCGACTTAATTACACCTTCTAAATATTTTTAAACGATCCTTCCTTTAAACACATTTTAGTACAAATAATAAGGTTATTACCTTGAAATTAAACTATATTGTTCAGTTCTAGTTCAGTTCTAGTTCAGTTCTAGTTCAGTTCTAGTTCAGTTCTAGTTCAGTTCTAGTTCAGTTCTAGTTCACTTCTAGTTCAGTTCTAGTTCAGTTCTAGTTCAGTTCTAGTTCAGTTCTAGTTCAGTTCTAGTTCAGTTCTAGTTCAGTTCTAGTTCAGTTCTAGTTCAGTTCTAGTTCAGTTCTAGTTCAGTTCTAGTTCAGTTCTAGTTCAGTTCTAGTTCAGTTCTAGTTCAGTTCTAGTTCAGTTCTAGTTCAGTTCTAGTTCAGTTCTAGTTCAGTTCTAGTTCAGTTCTAGTTCAGTTCTAGTTCAGTTCTAGTTCAGTTCTAGTTCAGTTCTAGTTCAGTTCTAGTTCAGTTCTAGTTCAGTTCTAGTTCAGTTCTAGTTCAGTTCTAGTTCAGTTCTAGTTCAGTTCTAGTTCAGTTCTAGTTCAGTTCTAGTTCAGTTCTAGTTCAGTTCTAGTTCAGTTCTAGTTCAGTTCTAGTTCAGTTCTAGTTCAGTTCTAGTTCAGTTCTAGTTCAGTTCTAGTTCAGTTCTAGTTCAGTTCTAGTTCAGTTCTAGTTCAGTTCTAGTTCAGTTCTAGTTCAGTTCTAGTTCAGTTCTAGTTCAGTTCTAGTTCAGTTCTAGTTCAGTTCTAGTTCAGTTCTAGTTCAGTTCTAGTTCAGTTCTAGTTCAGTTCTAGTTCACTTCTAGTTCACTTCTAGTTCACTTCTAGTTCAGTTCTAGTTCAGTTCTACTTTTAAAAACACTTTTATAAAATAGAAATGAAAATGAGAATTTTCCCATAACTTACTGTAATTTACAAACAATTTAAAAAATTTTCAGCTGTAAAAAAATATTATGAATTAGTTTAAGTAAATAAACATTTCTTTCACTTTTATTCATTACATCAATTTCAATAAAAAGCAAAAGTCATTATCATTTCAGCTAGAACAAATGTTTGTGTATAAAATATCTAGATATAATAAATTAAATGTGTGACAATTTTGTATGTAAATACTTTAATAGTTCTAATACTGTATAAATATAGATTTAAATCTACATATTAAAAATAACTATAACTTTTGTACATTTTTGGAAATAAATAGAAAACAAAATATTAAACTTTATTGTTTCATAAAAATGTAAAGTATAAATAGTTAATTATTTTTAATTTATAAAATTCTCTGCTAAATTATATATATTTATACATAATAGTATGTATATAAGTGCTAAATGACACAGGTAAAATTAATAACAATTTATTTGAATTTTTAAAATTCTACTATACCGAACACCAATCATACATAATAACGTATGTATGTATATTACTTCTAAAATATTATATCGATATACCGATATTCTTTTACTCTTTTCAATTTTAGTTCTGTTCTGCTTTGTTCAGCTCTGATCTGTTCAAGCTTTCTAGTGTCTGTTCTAGTTCTGTTCTAATTCTGTTCTAGTTCTGTTCTAGTTCTGTTCTAGTTCTGTTCTAGTTCTGTTCTAATTCTGTTCTAGTTCTGTTCTAGTTCTGTTCTAGTTCTGTTCTAGTTCTGTTCTAGTTCTGTTCTAGTTCTGTTCTAGTTCTGTTCTAGTTCTGTTCTAGTTCTGTTCTAGTTCTGTTCTAGTTCTGTTCTAGTTCTGTTCTAGTTCTGTTCTAATTCTGTTTTAGTTCTGTTCTAGTTCTGTTCTAGTTCTGTTCTAGTTCTGTTCTAGTTTTTCTTTTCTAGTTCTGTTCTAGTTCTGTTCTAGTTCTGTTCTAGTTCTGTTCTAGTTCTGTTCTAGTTCTGTTCTAGTTCTGTTCTAGTTCTGTTCTAGTTCTGTTCTAGTTCTGTTCTAGTTCTGTTCTAGTTCTGTTCTAGTTCTGTTCTAGTTCTGTTCTAGTTCTGTTCTAGTTCTGTTCTAGTTCTGTTCTAGTTCTGTTCTAGTTCTGTTCTAGTTCTGTTCTAGTTCTGTTCTAGTTCTGTTCTAGTTCTGTTCTAGTTCTGTTCTAGTTATGTTCTAGTTCTGTTCTAGTTCTGTTCTAGTTATGTTCTAGTTATGTTCTAGTTCTGTTCTAATTCTGTTCTAGTTCTATTCTAGTTCTATTCTAGTTCTGTTCTAGTTCTGTTCTAGTTCTGTTCTAGTTCTGTTCTAGTTCTGTTCTAGTTCTGTTCTAGTTCTGTTCTAGTTCTGTTCTAGTTCTGTTCTAGTTCTCTTCTACTTCTGTTCTAGTTCTGTTCTAGTTCGGTTCTAGTTCTGTTCTAGTTTTGTTCCAGTTCTATTCTAGTTCTATTCTAGTTATGTTCTAGTTCTGTGCGAACTATGCATACACATCAAAATTTAATGTGATGATCGTAAATTTTCCAAACGGTGCTCAGTATTTGTGTTTGAAATCTTGTAAATTAAAATAGTAAAACAATAAATTGTTTTGTTTAAAGTAACTAAGTATTATTTATAAATTTAAATAAAAAAATTTGATATTACAACCTGATAATTTTGAACCAATAACTCTTTTCAATATGTTTTTAAATAATTTTTTCTCCTAATCACTGCATATGTAAAAAATCAAAACTCTTCTCTTATTTAATTTGATTTTGTTTTAAAAATATATTTTTATAGCATATAATTATATATATAAACTAATTAATTAATAATAAATAATTTATAATAGCAATTAACAAATAACTCGTGTAGTTAAATTAATAATTAAATTAAAATATAACTATAAGTATATAGTAAAAAACTAAACTAATTTGTATTCATATAACATATAGCAGTATGAATTAAATTTTATTTAAGTATACATACTAATTATAATTAATTCTAGCGACAACAGCAAACGAAACGAATAAATATATCATTCATTTATACATTTAAAATAAGTTCAAATAAACAAAAAGCTAAAAAATAAATAATAATAAATTAAAATTTAAAAAAAAAATACCAACAAATAAATAAACTCGCATTTTTATTACACTATTTTCTCAAAACGAGAAATCAATTTTAATTAGTCATACATATTAATAAATGTATTATTTGTTTTAAATTAAAAAAGGAACATATGTGAGTATTAAAATATTCAATAAATAAAATAATGTAAATTTATCATTTCAACGGCGTTCTTGCTAAGTTCTGGCCCCGTTCTAATTCAGTTTTTAGTTATTGTTCAGTTCTATCTAAAGTTAAATTAGGTCTAAATCAAATCTGGATCAGATTTAGTTCAAGTTCGAGTTCAGTTCTAGTTCAGTTCTAGTTCAGTTCTAGTTCAGTTCTAGTTCAGTTCTAGTTCAGTTCTAGTTCAGTTCTAGTTCAGTTCTAGTTCAGTTCTAG
>NC_060953.1:38240494-38243703 GCF_022045245.1 Lucilia cuprina | reverse complement strand
TATAGTCTAGTCTATAGTCTAGTCTATAGTCTAGTCTATAGTCTAGTCTATAGTCTAGTCTATAGTCTAGTCTATAGTCTAGTCTATAGTCTAGTCTTTAGTCTAGTGCATTTTGTTTGGGTCCCAAGATTTTCTTGTGTTTACTCTAAAATTAGTAAGATAAGTTCAAAAGCGTATGGTATTATCTTTAACATCACAATTTTTGTTAAACTTTTCTATTGTTCTGTGTATATTTATATATACTGTGTATATATACTCCAAAACAAGAAAACTTGTTAACAAAACTATCCACAAGAACACACTTATTTGATGTCGATTTGGTCACTTCATTACACAGAGCCGTATATGGAAATAAAAAATACCTAAAGACATCAGTATTGCATACTTTTAGTTGCTCGTTAATAAAAAAATACTTACGTATGAGTAGTAAACAACTACAGATATAAGCAAATAATTATCATACGCGTAGTGGTTTCAATAAAATGCATATTACTTTAAATTTATATATATTAAGAATTTAACATGAATATTGCATACTTTTAGTAGTTCGTTAATAAAATAAATTTCTACGTATGAGTAATAAATAATTACGGCTATATGCAAATAATAATCATACGCATAGATGTTTCAGTGAAATAAATATTACTTTTAAATTTGTAGTTATTTAATTTTTAATATTTATACACTACACCACTATAGTGGGGAGGGTATTATACGTTTGTGCTGATGTTTGTAACATACAAAAATATTGATCCAATACCCACCATAAAGTATACCGATCGATTCAGAATCATTTTTTGAGTCGATTAAGACATGTCCGTCCGTCCGTCTGTCCGGCTAGCTGGCTGGCTGGCTGTCCATGTAAACCTTGTGCGCAAGGTACAGGCCGCAATTTTCAAGATTATTTGATGAAATTTGGACCAAGCATGTTTTTTGGACGAAGCCTATTGAAAATGGTTGAAATTGGTCCATTATTTCACCTAGCCCCCATACAACCGTACCTCCCGATTTGAACTTTTTATACGTCAAATATTCTGCTATCTCTCTAAAAATTGGCACAAATAAGTTTTATATAAGTATAAATTATACTGCAGATTTTCGTTAGGATTGGCCTATATTTGACCCTAGCCCCCATACAAACCCCCCTTCAAAAAATGACTTAAATGTCTAAAATTGACTTGTAACCATTTGTATCGCAATGAAACTCAACAAAACTAACTGTTATTTAGAAATATATCCTTTTCCCAAATTTACCGAGGATCGGCCCATATTTGACCTATGTAAAGCCTCATTTAGAAATTTTAGTTTTTTATCAATAAATGGCTTAAGTATTTTGAAATTATGGTAATATTCAACATAAAAGTTTCTTTACAAAAAATAAAAATTTTATAAAAGTAAAAATTGTAAAAATATACTCATGGTGTAGGGTATCATATGGTCGGCCATGCCCGAATATACTTTCCTACTTGTTTTTAATTATTTTTAAATATAAAATTCCCTATTTTTAAATAAAAACTACATCCTCGTTTTTTATTGTCTAAGTTATTGCATTGAACTATAATCTAGTTTAAAGCGATATTTGAAAGTGATTTCAAGACTGTTTTTTTAATTTAATGGTGATATTATTATATATGGATTATTTAAAAAAATACAATTAATAATGCATTTAATAAAAAATATTTAATGAATTCCATGTTATATATAACAATATCAGTGTTTTTTTATTACGTTTTTATTATACATATATTTATAAAACAATTTATTGTGTATTTCACTTTAACGCACACAAGAGTTTCATGATTAAAAATGTCATTATTTGAGTCAACAAAAAATATAATTAATTTTTCTATCTATTGTTAATACAATTAGATTTTATGTATGTAGGGTAATGTAATAAATATTATTATTGTTTCAATGTAATAATATAAACGCAAAATAATAAAGTGGAAACTTCTCTATTCACCAATGCTGCCGGACTTAGAAATCAGGTTTCATAAAAGGCCAGCAATAGCTAAAAGGTTTAAAAGAGTTTGAATAAAATAATTTAAATTATTAAAATATTCATGTTTTTTACTTAGTTATTAAATATAATGAAATTATTTGAAAATTTATACAAACACGATAATGTTGTATGTAAAATGATTAAATTTAATTAATTTATTAATTTTGTACAGTCAATTTATTTCCTTAAAATTTAAAAAAAAATAATAAAAAATACTACAGCAAAGTTGTTTTACAAGGTCTCTACATAGAAACCAATTCAAATTGTCATTATTTCTAAAAAAAAAGATTTTTCCAAATTTACATTTATACAAATTCTAATTTTTAAAAATGTTTACTTAAAAATTAAATCGAATATATACTCACTTGCGCACAGTTTATATTAAGGTTATTTTCATAACCCTAAATAACTTTTCCAGTTAATAAAAAAAAATTGATATAAAATTTTCCGCTATATATATTTTTCTATAATTTGAAACGTGAGAGTTTAAAATATATTGTTATTTATGCTTTAGCAAATTAATAAATAAATCTTTTAGACAACACACAAACAAAAAGTTAATTCTATTTATTATTTAATATTAATAACGTAATTTAAAAAGGGAGTAAGCAAACCCAACGTTTAACATGCTGATTGTTGAAATATAATTAATAGTCAACGGTATTACTGCAAGAGTTCACATGCAACACATCTATTTTATTCGTTAAAAAGGAAGGAATAAGTTATTGATATGTAACTGGTATTGGTTAAATTAATTATTTTCATTGGTGGTGATTAAATACATACATAAAATATTTCTTTTTCCGCTAAAACATGTAGGTCACATTAAACATTTGATTTGTTGCAGTTAAAAATTTTTATTAATATGTTTTTATGAATGAACTATAACTGACTTAAAACTAAATTAGAACTGAACTATAACTGACTTAGAACTGAATAAGAACTGAACTAGAATTGAACTATAACTGACTTCGAACGGAATTAGAAATGAACTAGAACTGAACTAAAACTGAACTAGAACTGAATAGAACTGAATAGAACTGAATAGAACTGAATTAGAACTGAACTAGATTTGAACTGAACTGAACTAGAACTAGAAATGAACTGAACTAGAACTAAACTAGAACTGAACTAGAACTGAACTAGAACTGAACTAGAACTGAACTAGAACTGAACTAGAACTGAACTAGAACTGAACTAGAACTGA
>NC_060953.1:38232061-38240394 GCF_022045245.1 Lucilia cuprina | reverse complement strand
GACTATAGACTAGACTATAGACTAGACTATAGACTAGACTATAGACTAGACTATAGACTAGACTATATACTAGACTATAGACTAGACTATAGACTAGACTATAAACTAAACTACAGACTAAACTATAGACTAAACTATAGACTATACTATAGACTAGAATTTTTTCTGACAAGTTTTATCAGGATCGGTCCATAATTAAACTTACCCCTCATATATGGTCCCTTCCGAA
This sequence comes from Lucilia cuprina, assembly GCF_022045245.1. Lineage (NCBI taxonomy): Eukaryota > Metazoa > Arthropoda > Insecta > Diptera > Calliphoridae > Lucilia > Lucilia cuprina. The sequence goes on along the minus strand of NC_060953.1, from coordinate 38,240,165 downwards.
AAATGACTTTAAAGCCCATTACAGACTTAAATGTTCGAGTTGAGCGCTGAGTTTCGATATATGTACATATCTTAGTTTCTTACGAGTAGAAATCTATTTGCCTAATTTTATGAAAATCGGTCCATAATTAACCCTACCCTCATATAATGTCCCCTTTAGAAAATGACTTAAACGCTCGAGTTTTATGAGAATCGGTCCATTATTGACCCTTCCCCCCATATAAGGTCACCATCAGAAAACTAATTAAGAACACATTTATAGGGGGCATTCCATTCACGGCATACGTTTTTATTTATATAATATTTGGCAAAGTTGAATATCACACTCTTACTTGTTTATATTTAAAATTTTTCAACTACTCTCAAATCTTATTTTATACAATTAATCTTTGTTAGATTTAAATTTTATTTTATTTTACAACTTAATTTGTAAACCACAATATAAAGTTTTCAACTTTATTGACTGTCATTGTTTGCAAACATAAAGTGGCACATAAATATGTATGTCCAACAGTAAAGAAAAATATGTAAGTTTTTTTTTTTTTTTTTGTAAGCTTATTACAGGATTAAAGAGGCAACAGAAGCAATAAATTTACACAAAAAATAAAATTATGTTTGTTGTTTAAAATCCCAATTTGCAAAATTGTACGATGTCCATTGAAAATACTTACATACGCACATACATGGTAATTTCGCACTCTCATGGTCATTTGCCATAATACATATTTGTATAGAATCAATACATACCCATACTTTGTTTATGGTTATGGATTTTAACGATTACAGAAGTGTTTAAAAATATAGCATAAACTTTTTGGAAAATATATATACAAATATATTTTTATAAATGCTGTAACAAAAAATTGATGATACAATATTGCATAATGTTTTTATTTCTATAAACATTTACTATTTATTCATCCACAACTGTTTGTCTGTAAGTTGTTTCGAAACCTCAACAGTCACATAAACATCACAAACGTCTCTCTTTCACTAACTAGGTTACAATCAATTATGCCAAAATATTTTGTATGCATTTACGATAAATTGATAGTGTGCTCCCACATGAATATGCATGCATATACAATTGATAGATTTAATTTCTGATACAAATTATACTAAACAACAAAAAACGTGAAATCCACCTTCATCAAAAATAAATCGAAGATAATTACTTATCGTCCGTTTTTTTTTTTTTTTTTTTTGTAAGACTGAAATAACACAATGTTGGTGTATTTTAGATACTTCTATGTATGTCATGTTCCAAAATGTATTTATTCAAAAAGTTTTATAAGTATATTTTCATAAATGTATGTATATATTTGATTTTCAGTATGATAATCTTAAAATTTGAATGATTTATTTATTAACGGCGTTGTTAATATTAATAAAGTGACATTACTCTACGAATATAGTTGTCAAGTTTAACATGGTTCTATAAATGTTTAAAAGATTCATTCAAAAGCAAAATAGAAACCAATATAAATGACTATTTAGCCCGACTATTTTTTTAGATAAATATTCAAAGCTGCCAAAATGCATGCAAATAACCTCGGAGCACCACCTACACGGGGAAACGAAGGTCCGCCCAGTCAAGGAACATAATGACATGCTGGCTAAACAGTTTCTCCTAGTATGTCACGGGAGGTATCATCCCAACTATAACATCACACAGTTAGATGCTCCGCCGAGGCATGCCAGGAAGGACCTTCGTATATATAAGGACAGCATACGAAGACATGTGCAGGATCCTTTGGATCGGAGTTCGTTTACAGCAGTTTTAAACGACATTCATAGAGACGCCAGCAATACCGCGGTTTCAAGTTACCGCATAAATGTCGTTCTTGGAGGTAGCCCACCGCCCATAGCAGAAATTGTGAAGATTCTGCCAAAAAAATAAGAATTGCTCTGACACAACTGAGGTCGGGATAGAGCAACAGGCCCAACGCCTACTGGTCCAGCATAGACCGTACCGTACCCATTATATGCCCAGCAGAAATTGTGAAGATCCTGCCAAGAAAATAAGAATTGCTCAGGCACAACTGAGATCGGGATGGAGCAACAGACCCAACGCCTACTGGTCCCGCATAGACCGTAACGAAATTTCCGAAGGAGTCACAGGTCACCTAATCTACAAAGTCAGGAAATATTTCAACAAAATTTAATTAAAACGAGACTAAGACTTGAACTGGACAACCGGCTTTAATATGTTTCCAATATGTATACCATAGCGTTTTTACTCTTTTGAAAATTCATTGCTACAATATATTTAAAGATAAAGTGTGATTTTATATTTATTTTATTTGATAACATTTTGTTTCCAATTTTTTGTTTTTTTTTATGGGGAATATTTTTCAAATGAAGTAATTTTAAAAGTAAATCATTACATGTGATGAAAATTAGATCCATTAAAATAAAGTATCTTCGTTCACAAGTTCTTAATAACGTCGGCCGATTATTCATCAAAAGATTAAAGGATAATTCCAAAACTGCCAATAGACTGGCAATACTAACCTTTTAGCTGATCTTATTATTTATATTCTGATGTTTACGACTTTTAGACTTATTTTATGTAGGAGGAGTTATACCCACTACTTCTACTTATTCTTAACCCAAACGTTCTTTTTGATGTCAAAACTGCTTGCACAACGATTGAGGACTACTATCTGTTGCAGATTCCGAGATTCTGTAGTAACGTCTACTATTAAAAATTAACAAAGTTTTTTTCGAAATTTGTATATTTTGATTTTAATGTTGCTCGCACAAAATAATTTTGGGGACTTTAACTCTTATTCGTTTTCTATATATAAGTATTAAAAATTTTGCATTTAATTTAAATAACGGTGTCACCTTTATTGCTAATATCGAAGATTTCTTACTAAATGTTCACATAGAAAGTTGTTCTTACAAAATTTGAGGATTTTATATATAAATATTTTCTTAGTAAATGGGCGTAGTACTTTGCCTACTTGATATCAAAGTAAAAAAATTTGTCAATAGTTTCTTCCAGATAATTCCGTGAAAATTTCAAGAAAATCAGTTTATTTCCGAGAATTCTGATTTTGAATACCAACGTGATTGATTGATTTCCTCTGCTTCGTTTTAACGTGAGCGTGTTTTAAGAAAACAGAAGGATCTGAGTCGATTGGGAATTTCGTAATATTTCAAGTTGCTTAACCTTAACGAATCTATCAAATAAGCTAAAAACTTTATTCGTACTCACAGAGTATGAACCGAGTTTTCTGATGAACTGAGTTCTGCTCATAGTTTTCTCTGAACATACCTGAGTAAGAAAGCAAAATTCAATGGTATCACTTGTATATGATACCTTTTATCCATCATATTTCAACCCTGCACACACACACATTCATCCGAAACACTCATAAAGAACAACATCCGATACACTCATTCTAAACTCAATATACGCGTCTTGTCAGACCGTATACCCCTCTATTCATCCTTTATCACATATATTTAACACCAATTCATTTCCAATGATTAGTCCCACAGACACTCATTTGTGGGGTATCTGTTGTCATCGGCAACAGTACCGAACTTATCCCGAAATATAGTTTATAGTCTCGGCAGACTAAAAGGTACTGGTAGCACCTCTTTTTCCTAGGATTGCAATTGCATCAAGATGGGGTCATTCGTTCATAGATTCATTCATTTAACATGGGAGATTATATACCTACTTAATATATATACATATATTGCGCAAAAAAAAACTACAAATTTCAAAATGTTCCAGTAAAAAACACAAGTAAGAAGTTGCAGTCGGGCAAGGCCATATAATACCCTACACCTTTTACAGTAATAAAATGTGATTTAGTTGTCATAATTAAGCATTGAAGTTGCATTGTACTTTGCCTCAGATACAGTTAAGTCGTTTATTGTAGAATAAAGCTGTGGACATTTAAGTGAAATTTTGATAGGGGCTAGTGTTTTGTGAAACCCTACAGTTGTAGAATTCGTGAGAGTCATCAAGTCTAGTATACAACTTGTTTTTTTTTCGAGATATAAGTATATTACAAATATTTATGGACTTAAAAGTCCAATTCGGTGGGTTAAGCTGGACCGATGTTAACCATTTTCAATAGGCTTCGTCTACGGCATCATAGAATATCCTGTGCCAAATTTCATTGAATTATCTTCAAAATTGCGACATGTAGTTTGATTACAAGGTTTATTAGCCCTATTCGGGGTCTTGGTGATATAATGGTCCGATGTTAACCATTTTCAATAGGCTTCGTCCCTGGGACAATAGAAGATCATGTACCAAATTTCATTCACAAGATTTACATGGACGGATGGACAGACGGACGGACATAGCTAAATCGACTTAGAAGATGATTCTGAACCGATTGGTATTCTTTAAGGTGGGTATTATTGTGCGTTACAAACATCAGCACAACCCCAATATACCCTCCCCACTAAAGTGGTGTAGGGTATAATAAGTATACACAATCGTGCGCACAATCTTTTCGATTATATGGCAACTTTTTGGACATTGAGACGGAAAATCAGACGGGCGAACAGATGATCATAACTAAATCAACTTACAAATTGATTCCAATCATATTAGAATACTATAAGGTGGATGTAAAACCAATACTTTTGGGTGTTACAAACATCAGCACAACCGCATAATTCCCCCTCTCCACTATAAAAGAGAAGGCTATAAAAACTTTCGTTAGTTAAATAAACGCCTTGATAAAATTTATAACAGCCTCTGCATGAATAACGATAATTTATAAAATTGTGTTTCAATAAAAAATTATAATAATTTATAATACATTTTTGATTTCAATTGTGTGTTCTGTATATAAATATTTTTTTCAATTTTAACAATTATAGTGGCACAATAAATGCATTTGATTAAATGCATATGAGTATGTTTGTTAATTTGTATATCTAGGTGCATTCGCAGATAAATGAATTATTTTTTGAAAATATAAATGACACAAATTGAACATGATTCACAATCAACGCAGCACTTGACATACGATGCTGATAAATGTATAGCAGCAACAACACAACAGCAACAAAAACGCTTTCCACATATGTATATCAAACACTACTATACATTATTAATAAGTAAAAACGATATATGAATATTTGCAAAATGAAAAGCTTTGGAAATTTAAAAAAAAAATTGTATATGATAAAATGTAAATTTTTATTTGTTGAAATGAATAACATGTCTATACAATAGCCATTTTAATAATATTTATTACAAAAATCATTCGTTATTACAAGCATGACTTTCAATTAAGTGGCATGTGTCGAAAATTTGTTAAGTTACAAAATAAGCTTTTTAATTTATTGGAACTAAACTTTAATAACACGCTTTTAATAATTATATAAGTAGTATGTGGTTATCTAAAGTAATCTAATAATTTTCAATTTCAAAACAATCAACAATAATAGCGTTATTTAAACTATCGCTCTTGTTATCGATACTAATTGTTGTTTAATTATTGAAATTAATTTACAACAATACAAATCTGTCTTAGTTAAATGCTTTTTGTTTAACTCTATATATTTATGTCTGAGACGAACAGTAAGCAAAGTGTGGCATGTGATCAATAAATATTGATAAATATTTTCAATTTGTCAAGTGACCCAACGAGGTGAGCAACCCACGTAACATGTTTTGGGAATTTAATATAATCCAAATTATCACCAAACACATTATCGCACAGACATTCTTTGCTATTTATGTGTTAAACGATTACATAACGTTCTATGTATAAATATGCAACATACATATGTTGCATTTACTTAAACGAACACAGTCATGTACATGTACATACATACATGTATTCATTTTACATGTACATTGATAGCGTATATATACATTCATACTTATGCATTTGTACGAATAACATACAACAATTGAAAGTTTTAGAAGCAAAATCAACTATCAGCAGTTTTTCAATACCGAACCTTTAAACTTTGGTTTGCATTTGACAATAAATCTTTATAAGAACTTCAAATATTTATATTTTACATTTATTTGAAGTTAATAGAAAACATATACAGATACATAATAATACATAAATATGTATATTTAAAAAACGCACATAGTAAATTTTGCTTCTATATCTTTCAGAAAAGTGTGTGTGTGTGTGTGTATAAATGCGTTTTCGCAAGTGAAAATTATGTTATGGCTTTTGGAAAATTATTTTAATGCCATAAATCACAATTGTATCCTAGAAACTATTGTTGTTGTTTGATAGTAATTTACAAATACACATATACATATATGTATGTGTATGTTCATTAGACCGACAGATTCTGTATGTTAAAAAATAAATATATATATATATATTTTAAACATTATTTCTTTTTATAAAAAAACATCCGTCCAACCGGGTGGACCAATATGTATTAATCACTTGTATGGGCGCTAAGTGAAAGATTCAATAATGTAATAAATTTTTAAAACCAAACTAAATCTAACAATTTCAGCGGCATAGATCTTTCTGATCGGACTCTGTTGCACTTTTAGTAGGTAGAAGGACAGACATGACTGACTCATCATAGAATTTAATAAGGACCAAGAATTTTATGCACTGTAGAGTGGGACGTATGTTAAGACCTTCTGAATGTAAAACTGAGGTTGGCAACCATATCATTACCGAAATATGTTTAAATACTGAAAATCCTAAAATATGTAAAAGGCTACACTATAGACTGGGCTAATAACTAGACTAAACACTAAATCATGAAATAGACTAATTAGAATATATTCTAGATAATATACATATTATTAGCGATGCGATACTATAGTATAGTGGCCTTTAAACTAGACTATCGACTAAACTATAAAATAGACTATAAATAAGAATATATACTACACTATAGACTAGATGATAGGCTAGACTATAAAATAAATTATAGACTATACTAGACTTGACAAGACTAGACTATAGATGCTATAAACTTAAGATTATATACAATACTAGAACAACCCTGGGTGCTTCTCTACCCAATCAAAATACAAATTAAAAAATACGTCATTTCAATTGAAAAATACAATTGGAATGATGAAATAGTGAAAAAAATCTACATTTGTGGAAAGTTTCAATAAATTTTCCCCAGTTCGTCTGGAATTTTTCATGTTTAAATCTATACATCATATATATAGTAATGCTACTTTTTCTGAAAATCTGTTAAAAGCTAATAAAATATTCCAACATTGAAGTTCAATTATAGAATTAATATATACACGATAGTAAGATCTTACAATGTTGTCGGAAAATTTAAAAAACAACCGTGTCAACTTAAAATTTTGTCTTGCAACATTGTCAAAAATGAAAACAGAAGCATCAATAACGGTGTAATTCAGGGGACATAAATCTCATAAATGACCCTAACCCCCATATAAAGCCCTCTTCAGGAAATGACTTTATCGGCACAAACATGTTTAATAGGAACATATCTTTCTTCGTAGAGTTTTATAAGGATCGGTCCATACTACCCATATAAAGTCTCCTTCAGAAAATTACTTTATCGTTCATAACTGGCTAAGAGAAGCATAAATAGCCGTGAAATTTGGCACGAATATGTAATCTCTCAATTGACTTTAACCCACTTATAAGGCCCACACACATTTTCTGAACATTTTTCTGTCAATATTGCAAGATCTCACAACCGTGTATTACAGCTTTTACAAAAGTTTACACGATTGAGAATAATTTACTGCCATTGTTATAAGATCTGACTACTACATGTCACAGCTTTTATGATAAATTTAAAAACATTTCGAAGACCTCGTTCATGTAAATCAATTGATAAAAGCCCATTTATGTAGAGGACCACCTTTTGAAACTTATAAGACATATAATTTGATGATAGGTATATAATAGCACTCTTCTATGTCATAACGAAATTGCTGATAAAATATATGAATAACTTTCTGAGTCGATTAAGTCATGTTCGTCCGTCTGACTGGCTGTTCATGTAAACTTTGTGCGCTAGGTACAAGTCCCAATATTTAAGATTAATAGATAAAATTTGGCACAAGGACGAAACTTATTGAAAACTATTAAAATTTGTTATATTATAGTTAACCAAACAACTTTTACAATTGAGCCAAT
>NC_060953.1:38172129-38231961 GCF_022045245.1 Lucilia cuprina | reverse complement strand
TCTAGTCTATAGTCTAGTCTATAGTCTAGTCTATAGTCTAGTCAATAGTCTAGTCAATAGTCTAGTCAATAGTCTAGTCTATAGTCTAGTCTATAGTCTAGTCTATAGGCTAGGCTATAATCTAGTCTATAGTCTAGTCTATAATCTAGTCTATAGTTTAATCTATAGTCTTGTCTCAAGTCTAGTCTATAGTCTAGTTTATCCATACAAAGTACTTATATAAGGTACACAACACCACATTAACTTTTCCATAATATTAGCATTAATGTATATAATATTATTTATTATTATGTGTAGCTATTATATTAACCATAAAATTGTCATTATTTTAAATATTTTATTTAAATAATCTTATTGAAAAGCTGAATTCAATATAATTAACTTATGTATACCGTAGCGTATGAGCAGTAATAAACAAACAATAAATGTTGCGCATACAACATGTAAGACATTATAGTTAAAACAAATCAAAACAATTTCAGCAAATAATACTTGATATAATAATATTATTTGCTTTGCAAACAATTTAAGCATGTAAATATTTAATAATTAAAAAGTACTATGTAAGAATATTTAAAAATCTCTGTTTTTAAATTTGTTTCATTGCGAATCGCACCACAGTGCTTTATATTTACACTGTTAGCATAAGAATTTCTTCTACATATATTCACATTCTCATATTCACTCAATGTTTTTGCAAAGTGTGTCTAACATTTGTTTGGTCTTTTATTTGTCACGTTTTCCCAGTGGTATTAATAATTCTTGTCAATATTTTGGCACAAAAACTGTCTATTATATGCAAATGTACACTCACATTCACTCACAATGTTCAAGTAATGTGTCTTTAAATTGCTAGGGTGCGATTAAACAACAGACAAGTTCTATTTTTAGGATCACATCATCTAGCAGGGAAGACAAAAATTACACTAAAAGAAGCCATCACAATATCTTTATTAAATCTAACAAAAATAGCATAAGTATTTAAAATGACATAGCCAAATGTAAGAAAACAAAAGGAAGAAGCTAAAACATTTTAAGAATTCAAAAAAAAAAGAACATGTGTGATAGTATTCCAACCGAACAACCCAAGAACCGACCTACAAACTCAACCATTACACTTACATTTGGTTAAATGTTATTTTTATTATCTTAACCACTAATGCTCTCAGTCAACCACACGTATGTATCTGCATATACATATGTATACGTTTATCCCTCTTAGGGCGGTTTTAGAGTAAAATGCAAATGTTATGCCTTTGTGTTAAAGATTATTCCACCTACACTTCTAAGTACTTTTACTTTTTTTATTTAATAGAAGTAGCCGAGGGATAGGATTTTTGTGTTTTTTTTTTGGGGTGATTTTTGTGTTTTTACTAGAGGATATTTTAAGGTTAACGGTGAGAGAATGAAAAACAAAATTCAAGTACGAAAGTGCAGTTTAGAAGAAGTAAATGTGTTATGGTCATCTATGCCTTTGATTTCACAAAACTATTCATATGCTCATGGACGTTGTGACATATTATTTGAGACAATTTTTTAACGTATTGTACTGAGATCAACACTTTTAATAGCTAACAGGGAACTGAGTATCCTTTCAAAAAATGTCATCACTCGATAAATATTCCAAAAAAAAGTTATACACTGGACACCGTAATAAACACACAAACAATATCGTGTAATGCGGCTGCAGTCATTTATTTCAACATGATTCATTTAAAATACCAAATGGCTCTGGTAGTTAAGCCATAAGGATAAATAAATTGCAATAACATTCAACATAGTATACTCTTAGGCAATATACAGCAAACACTTTTGCTCCAACAACATTCTAAAATTTGAACCATTCTAACATCTGAACTTCTTCGTATTAATGTGATGAGCGATCCAAATATTTCAGTTTAGTTTAGGACGACGATTTTAAATCATCTTTTTATTTTTCTAATATATAATAACTATGTTCAAAACATTTTCGAATCAATATTAACTCACTTAATGTAAGAAGAGGGATCAATGTGGAGAACAACTTTTTCATCAAATAGAGAATCCAACATAAAAAGAAAAACTGACAGGCACACATAGCAATGTAAACATGTGTGAGTATGTGAGTAAATGTATGTAAATGGTGTAAGATTTCAGTGATTTTATTGTTCTTGTTTGAAGTGTGTTGGAATTTGAGAAAAAAAAATGAAAAAAAAAACAAGTAATAATGAAAAGAAGGACATGAGCGACCATATAATACCCTACACTAGTCAGTATGTATTAAATTTGTTTTTACCTTAATTTCGGAAAAATTTTACTTATTGTTGACAAAAAAAAGAGATTTCTACAGGAGGGCTCATATGGGGTTAGGGGTATAAATTTTGGTAGAGAAATTATCGTATACATTCAAGTTATTTATGTAGAATTTCATCGTTTTTAATGTGTTTATAAGTGAATTTCGACCCTCAAGCCATTTTCTGAAAGATAGTTCGTATGGGTGCTAGGGTGAAATGAGTCCCTATCATTACAAAATCAGCAGTGTCATTTAGACTTTAATAAAATTAAGTTTTACCCTATTCGTGGGGTAAGTTTGTATGGGTGCTAGGTGAAATAATGGACCGATTTCAACCATTTTTAATAGCGTTCTTGCTTGGCTATGTGCCAATTTTCATCAAATTATCTTGAAAATTACGACCTGCAACATGCCCACATTCTTTACATGGACACACTGACGGACACACGGATATATCTTAATCTCCGACTGGTATACTTTAAGCACAAATGCATAATACCGTTCTTACTATAGTAGTAAAAAGTAAAAAACAAGTAAGAATGTATAGTTGGGCATGACCGATCATATGATACCCTACACCAGTGAGCATGTGAATGATTTTTTGTAATTATGCAGAACTTAATCGTGTATTAAGTTACTGTTTAGAAGGTTTCTGCACCATATTACATATACCATTGTAGTTCGCTTCAAAGAGTGAACATTCAAAGACTCTACAAAAAAATAAAGTATAACATAGTTAACGAGCAGTGTTGCCAGGCTAGCCTTTTTAAGGCTAAATTTAGTCTTTTTATTTATCATTTAGACTCAAAATTTATTTTTAGCTTTTTCAAAATTTATGTTACATTAGACTTTTTATAGCCTTTTTCCGTTCCCTTATAGAGTGAATGTTATGAAATTTAACTGTTTAAAACATTTAACTGTTTTCCGACAAGTAATCCTATTCTTTGATGAGCTATAATTTTAGTCTAATTATTTTAGATTCTTATGATGAATAATAATACCGATCCCAAAAACACTGCCCAAATAACGTCCGACCATTACGAAATATTGCGGGCGTTGTTCGAGATACAGGTGTATTTAAACATGATTATGATCTCCAAGGACCTATTAGAGGTGTTCTGTTATATGTAAGTGTTCGACATAAAATCATATTTCCATATTGTGACCAGTAGTTATCTTATCTGGTATTTTCTAATTTTGGATTTAGTCTGTTATTTCTAAATCTTCTGAAAACCCTGCTAATGATGAATTGAAAAAGGTATATTCCCAAAGGATTATAACCTTCTACGTTGTCCGTACCTAAAAAAATAAGAAATAAGACTGCTAATCAATTCCACCCTATAAGGGCCAGTCGAAGAAGTGACTAATTCCCTCGAAAAACTAAACTGCAAATGTTAAGTACCGCAATTCTTCATGGAACGAATTGTCCATTTAAAATTGAAACCATGTATCCTATGATCGTCTATACCCCTTACTCATCTTCGCATAGACTGCTATAGTTTGGTGCATTACTGTCCCACATACTAACATAGGCGTGGCCTCGGGTAGGTTAGTGGTTAGTGTACTAGTCTGGTAGACCGGAGGTAGTGGGTTCGATTTCCACCCGTGTCACTGGTTAAGGAGCGCGCAACAGGCCCGATAGAGGCCTAGATGTATTTCTTCGGATATGACTAACTAACTGAACTAACATAGGCCCTAACCGAGTAATGTCTGTTAACATTCCTATCGAAATCCATAGACTGCGTTAATCCAGTTATAAAGGTATTTCGGTAGCCCCCATATTAAGTGTTGGCGATGTTTTGCATGGGTCATCCGATCATTACGAAAATCATTTTTACGTATAAAAACTATAGTTTATGTTATTTTTTGTAGAGAAACTAGTATATTTAACATTATTGTGAGTTCAAAAGACTCACAATTATGCGTGCGAATGCTCATTAACACACAGACGTACGATTTATACTGAGCTTTAATGTGTGTGACCATTAAAGTGGTATAGGGTATTGCAATACGTATAATATAAAAAGGAAATAAAAACCTTAAAGAAAATTTAACATTTAAAAATAATAGACATTTACTTTTTGCAAGTTCCATAGAATTCTTTTTATATTAAAAGCCACCTAGTTAATGTTAAACAATAAATTAAAGTAAAAACAAGTAATATTTCTATATTCGGCTGTGCCGAATCTTATATACCCTTCACCAAGTATGTTTTAAAAAACAGTTTTTATTTATTTTGTATCTCTGCACACATGTCACACATAACATACACACAAACAAATATAAACTGTAGCAGAAAGAAATATTAACCGTTGTACTGTAATACCACAGTCAAACTGTATTACCACCCTCAAACAAATATGAGCTGTATTACCAACATATTACTGCTTTATCTCCTTGTTCTTGTTATACCTTTCAACTTCGTGAGAACAGAACAGCATCCAAACATACAAAAAAAAAATTCACAGCTGAATAAAAACAAATACATCTCCACACGCACATGTAAATCCCCTGCCAACAATTTCTATCCAAATTGTAACCATAAGGTTACAGCTTAATGTTTAAAACAATCTAATTTGATGTAATCTGAGTGAATGAAAAGGGACCCCGTTCGGAAGAAACTGTTCCGCCTGTTTAATACTTACTTGATGTGTCCATTTCGTTTCAGTTTCAAGTCACTTTTTTATAACATAAAATTTCGTAAATGTAGTAAATTTCCAGTTTTGCCATAACAATAGAGAAGCTGGAAAGTGTTATGATTTTATAGTCTTTTATGTTATAAAAGCGACTTTATAATAATTTTTTTTATTTCTCCTTTATTATACTGTTTTGCACTCACTAATCTCTCACTGATGTTTATTTTATATTAACCTATGTTTTAGATATATTAAATTTTAATTTAACACAATTAATTACAAAATCTAAATTTCACTATATATCACACAACTGATCACAATGAAATAAATATATTTACTGAAATGTGCAAACACTTTTCCTTCTGAATTTTGAGGGCAAGAAACTCTCTTCTTAGTGTATTAAAAAGTGTCAGCTTTTGAAATTTTTATTCTATCTACTTATTATCATTTAATTTTACTTTTGGTATATTAAAACGCACTAAAATTTCACAAAATTATGATCAAAATTTGAATGTACTGTATTTTGTTTTTGTAAATTGTTTAACTTAGCACTGAGAAACATAAAATTGAGCCTTTATAGTGACTATTCAGTTCATGTATCCAAAATTAAACTCAAATTTGCTGGCAGGGTATTTATCCAATTCACAGTGTTGTTGTTGCTTTTTTAACAAGGCATGAAAAAATGTGGCTTTTTTTTGTTGAAATTTTCAGAGGTTGTCTCGGATTTTTGCTCATATCTCCGTTATTTATAGACCGATTTTGCTGATTTTGAATAGCGATCTTCTCGAAAGCATGTCTCATTGAATTATTGAAGATTCGTATCTCGCCGATATCTGTGGACCTCTAAAAACTGTTTTCAACAGACAGACAAACGGAATGACAATCTTATATATACCCTTCTCACGAAGGTGAAGCGTATAAAAAATTAATGTAATCATTGGAGAAAGTATTAATTTAACTATTGACTAAAATTTTTGTAGAAAACTACTAAATGGAGATTCAAAATAAAATTTTAACTATTGTTTTTAAATAGAATGGGCAGCAAGCCCAACCCAGCAAAAAATAATGCCTCCTTGAAAGACGGAGTGGCTACTGCTTATGCTATGTATTATCTGTAGTTTATTTTCAATTAACATGTTTTAATTTTTTTTATTTTTTATTTAAACAAATTTTTATTTGCCTCAATTATCTCGTTTTTTGAAACTGTTTAAAACTTGTAAAATTTTGATTAAATTTTTAATTAATTCAATTAATTTTTTAATTTATTGAAAAAATTTTTCTGGACTTCTTTTCTATTTTAGATTTATTTTCAATATTTGATTTTGAATTTTTGTACTAGCAATATCTACAATTCTTAAATAGTTAAAAAATATAATATTCAACTTTCTTGACAATTTATGAAACACTTTATATGTTAAATTGTGACAATAAAGTGATAATTTTTGTAAATGCTAAACGCATTGTTAAAGGTCTAGTATTCATTTAACGTTGTGTGTAATCGATTAATAATTTGATTATTTTAATCACCTTTTTAATTGATTTTTAAATAATTTTCTATCAAACAGTTTAATTTATTTGATTAATAAATTAATAAAAAATCAATTTTATATTTATTAAATGTTTAATTTATACAATTAATGAATTAATCAATGTTAAATCTTGTCTCAATTATTGACAGTAATTGTTCTGATTAATTCGTTATTTGGAAAAAAATATATATATTTTTATTTTTTTACAAATTTGGTAATTGATATTATCATTTTGGTTATAGGTGCAAAACTTGCTTGTACACGGTTGTTAGATCTTACAATGTTAGCAGTAAAATGTGCAGAAAATGTCTAATAATACTGTCAACTTACAAATTTTGTCTTGAAATATTTTCGGTAATGCTTTTTCTGACAACGTTGCAAAAGAAAAATTTTAAATTCAGACGATTATTAGATATTTTCTTGATATTTTACTGACAACGTTGTAAGCTCTGACAACCGTGTATCACGGTTTTTATACTTGTTATGAAAGATTACATGATTTTGTGGATTTGGGATTACTCGCGTAGAGGCTCTGCTTAATGAATGCAAAATGTGTATATTTCACTATGTTGAATTTGTGCTGATTTTACTGAATTGATATTATTTTTTTGACACAAAACATGATTTAAAAATTAGAAACATATTAAAAATTTTACAAAAATTTTGGAGCTGTTGGGAAGCAGTTTTGTACACCACAAACAATTATTGGTGAAAATATGGTTTCGAAAACTTTTTTTGTAAGGCAATAATTTAAAGATGCAATTGAGGAAGCAGTACGGGATGCATTGCTTTCAAATCAAGCATATTTTTTGCTGGGAATTCTTTTACTTTTTCTCAACTCTCAATGTTTTACTAGCAACAACAAATCTTCGCATTATACCTCGTTCACACGAATCAATTATTCATTGTTTTCGTTTTCATTCTGGCTATTGTAATTCAGAAGCCAATTTAAGTTTTTCAACTCTTCGTGTGAGCTAAGTATAACAAACATAAGAAAAATATTAATTGGCTATTGCATTTGAACGGAAGAAATAAGTAACTCCACTATTCGAGTAAACTTAACAAAATCCAAATTTTCAATGTTCTAAAACAAATTTAAAAACGTTTTTTGCATATTTTGTTCTCAAAGGAAAAATACACAACCAATTAATGATAAGTGATAAATACCAGTTGACCATAAGATTCTTTTACAAATGAAACGCAAAAATTAAAAGCAAACAAACGTTTTTGATATGAGATCAACTGCTTAGTAAAAGACTTTTTTAGATAATTACACGGAAAATTACATAAATGTTAGTAACTGCTTGTTACGTACATTATTTGCGTCTAATTTCCATGAAATCGTTTTTAATTTGCAACAACCAAACTTTAACATTCAAAACATTAACATTCTGATGACAACCTGATTTTTGATAATGTTTATGCAGGACTTTTGACTTGAATGCAGGGCATTAGGTGGTCTTTGAAAAAAAAGCTAAAACAAGCAAGAATTTTACAATTATAATGGTGCTTAGTGCAGCTAGCTATTGAACAGAGTCATAAAGATTGACATAGAATTTATAAAATGTAGTCCATGCGTTTGGCTTATCTGTCGCTCCTCTTTTGAGTAACAGACATTTCCCAAATTGGCCGAAACAAATTATTCATATTGAATGCATCTACAAACGAAACGATGTTCGTGCTAATTAAAGCAAATTTACTAATATTTTGAGCATAATAAAGCATTTAAGTTGAATTGTACCTTGCCTCAGATATACATACTTAAGCCATTTATTGTTTAATAAAATTGTGGACATTTAAGTGAAATTTCGATGAGGGCTTTTCATTGGGGCTAGGGTCATATGAGAACCTATAGTTATGAAATTCGTGAGGGTCATCAAGTGTAGTATAAAACTTGGTTTTTGCAGCTTTTTTTCGAGATATGAGTATATTTAACATAATTATGAACTTAAAAGTCCTATTCGGCGGGTTCCGTTGTATGGGGGCTAGGTGAAATAATGGACCTATGTAAAATATTATGTGCCAAATTTCATTGAATTATCTTTAAAATTGCGACCTGTAGCTTAATTACAAGGTTCACAAACCCTATTACTTAGGGGGGGCTTCGTCAGTGGGACAATAGAATATCATGTACCAAATTTCATTGAATTATGTTCAATATTGCGACCTGTAGTTTGCTTACAAAGTTTACATGGATGGACAGACAGACGGACAGACAGACAGACGGACGGACAAACGGACATAGCTAATAGACTCAGAAACTGATTCCGAGCCGATTGGTATACTTAAAGGTGGGTATAGAACCAATATCATTGTGCGTTGCAAACATCAGCATCAGGAAAAAAGTGTGCTGTAAACCATTGTTAACTTATTTAAAACTTTATTTTATTTAATTAATCAGTTAATAAATTTGACATTTCGCTAAATTTTTGATGTTAACAATTGCAATTGCTATCAGTACGCAGACGTTCTATTTTCCTTCCGGCTTAGTTAATTAGTTAGTTAGTCATTTACTTTCTGTGTTATTTTCTTAACTAAAAAACAAGTATGAATGTAAAGTCGGGCGTAGCCGACCATATGATACCCTACACCAGTCAGTATGTATGTTAAAAATAGGGATTATTTAAAAAAATAAAGCATATGGTTTGTTTTTAAACTTTATTTCGGAATATTTTTACTTTTTTTTGGCAAAAAAAGAGATTTTTTAAGAGGGCCCAAAAGGGAGTAGGGCAAAATATGGCCCTATCCTTAAAAATGTTGGTATGTCTTCTTCAATATTATTTATGTAGAATTTAAAAGTGTTATTAGTGTTTGTAAGTGAATTTTGACCTTTAAGTCATTTTCTGAAGGGGAGTTTGTATGGGGTGTAGGGTCAAATGAAGCCCGATCATTACAAAAATCGGTAGTGTCATTTAAAGTTCTATAAAACTAAGTTTGTCGACTTTTGTTAACATAATAGATCATTTAAGTTAATTATAAGCCAAAAGGCCCTATTTGGGGGGTACGGTTGTATGGGTGCTAGTCGAAATAATGGACCGATTTTACTCTTCGTCCTTGGGCCAAAAGAAGCGTGTGTGCCAAATTTCATCCAATTATCTTGAAAATTGCGACCTGTACCTTGCGCACAAGGTTTACATGGACAGCCAGCCAGCCAGACGGACGGACGGACATAGCTTAATCGACTCAGAAAATGATTCTAAGCCGATTCGTATACTTTAAGGTGGGTATAGGACGAATATTTTTGTATGTTACAAACATCAGCACAAACCCAATATACCCTCCCCACTAAAGTGGTGTAGGGTATAATTAGCGATATTATAACTTAAATATTTTGTTTCCATTGCTGAACATATTTTAATATTCGATGCACATTTTTATTCATAATTATAACACTAACAAATGAGAGTCAGTTAGTCGGCAATTTTAAAACAAATATTGAAATTAAAATGTAAAATAAAATATTTAATTCTGAAAACAATAACAATAAAATCAACAGCAGAAAAGTTAATTTTCTCTTAAACAAATTGTTGTCATTGACAGTTTGATTATATTTTTGCAAAACAGGGCAACAAAAAACAAGAAATTCTGAAAAACTTATTTAAAACATTTTTTAAATGCTAAATAATAATTTATATTTAACAATAAGTTTTGGTTTCCCTGATTATTAATACAAATAAATAATTGTTTGTTATTATCATATTATTTTTTTTTTTTTTTTTTTTTGTATATTTGTTTGTATATTTTAAATATTTTACAATAAAATTTTAATTGAAATAAGTTATTTTTTTCAATTATTATTTAAAGAAAAGCGGTAATTTAATGTCATATAATTTGAGGTCTACTGTTAACTTTTGGTCAAAAAGTTAATTTTTATAAATACAATAATAGTTTAAATAAATAAAAATTATATTTTAATTTTTTTAAATATTTTTAAATATCATTAGTTCAATTTTATGCAAATATTTTGTTTAATTATTAAAAAAATGTTTTTTTAATAAATACATATGTCATGATTTGTAAACATTTGATTGATTTTTTTAGAATTTATTTATTTAAATTTTTTAATATGTGACACGATATACACAACACGATATTGGTCATAGATCTTAGGATAATAGAATTATTTTATACTTATTGATTGAACATCACCTCTAATGCTAATGAAACATTAAGGTGGTAGTGACAAAATCCATTCTAATTACAACCACGTAGATGTAATAGCATCTGTTGGATAGGCAACATCATCTAGATACATTGTAGATAGACCGATGTACAAATCCTTTAAAATTTAAATTCATCCCCAATATTTTGTCCAGCATCCACATTTCTGCGGTATTCTATTTTTATTGCGATAACCGCACCAAACTTTTTTCGAAATATTGTTTTTAATCAGTCTCTAAACCGACATTTCCTACAGAGTTTTTAATTAAACCGCAACAGCAATCGCAATGGAACCTCTTCTATAACCGGCCGCAGACTCTTTCTTGTCGAGCAACTTTACCAGTCTGTAGCCCCGCAGACTATATGTACCCACCCCAACTTTACAAATCACTATCATTGTATTACATTAATGCTAATAAGTCGATTAAAAATATGCTATAAGGTAGAACAAGTTGCATGGAACCTAAAATACGTATATCTACCAGTTTTATGAGGGTCGATCCCTATTCCCATATAAGTGTTTTGGATATGATTTTTACGCTCACAACTAACTTTATAATATCACTAGCTATACCCGGTGTGCTTTGTTATCCTAAAAGCAATGTAAATTAAAAACAAGTATGAATGTATAGTCGGGCGTAACCGACCATATGATACCCTACACCAGTCAGTATGTATGTTAAAAATGGGAATTATTTAAAAAAATAAAGCATTTGGATTGTTTTTTAACTTTATTTCGGAATATTTTTACTTTTTTTTTGGCAAAAAAAAGAAATTTTATTAAGAGGGCTCAAAGGGGAGTAGGGAAAAATATTGCCCTATCCTTAAAAATGTTAGTAGGGGGAGTTAAGACTTCTTCAATATTATTTATGTAGAATTTAAAAGTGTTATTAGTGTTTGTAAGTGAATTTTGACCTTTAAGTCATTTTCTGAAGGGGAGTATGTATGGGGGATAGGGTCAAATAAAGCCCGATCATTACAAAAATCAGTAGTGTCATTTAAAGTTCTATAAAACTAAGTTTTGTCGACTTTTGTTAACAAAATATATCATTTAAATTAATTATAAGCCAAAAGGCCCTATTTGGGGGTACGGTTGTATGGGGGCTAGTCGAAATAATGGACCGATTTTAACCATTTTCAATAGGCTTCGTCCTTGGGCCAAGAGAAGCGTTTCATCCAATTATCTTGAAAATTGCGACCTGTACCTTACGCACAAGGTTTACATGGACAGCCAGCCAGTCAGGCGGACGGACATAGCTTAATCGACTCAGAAAATGATTCTAAGCCGATTGGTATACTTTAAGATGGATATAGGACGAATATTTTTGTATGTTACAAACATCAGCACAAACCCAATATACCCTCCCCACTAAAGTGGTGTAGGGTATAAAAAACAGTTTACGATTTTGAAACTTCTAACTACAATAGTTTTCGATATCACATATAAATTTGTTTACATATTATGGATGCCACGCAAATTATTGCAAGTTCCACAATTTTTCCAAACGAAATTTAGTATTTAATTCATATTGGATATACAAATTCCGGGCAATTTTCTTCATATAAAATTTAAATTTTCTAGCTCTAATAGTTTTTCAGATATACAAATTGTTCTATTTAATTCATATGGGGACTATCTAGTTCTATTAGTTTCCCAGATAAACGAAGTTTTGTATTTAATTCATATGGAAGGTGTCAAGCCCCCTTTGAAAATCCGCCATTTGTTTTCTGAATGTTCACATGAATGTTAAAATTTTTCATGTAAAATTTGAAGATTCTGGTTGTAATAGTTTGACATATATACGAATTTTTCTATTTAATTCTTATGGGGACTCCGAGCCCCCAAATGAAAGTCCGTTCATTTTCCTACAAAATGTTCAGATGAATATTAATGTTATTCGTGCAAAATTTGAAAAATCTAGTGCTATTAGATTCCCAAATAAACGAAATTTTGTATTTAATTCATATGGAAGGTGCCACGCCCACTACTTCTAGTTTAATAATTTTTTCATATGGAAGTTCCACGCCCACTATAGCCATTCCGACCATTTTTCCAAAAATATTCTTATGAATGTCAAAGTTGTCCAAATTTGAGGACTCTAACTCTTTCAGTTTCTGAGATACGCGACTTTTAATACTTATTTTGAATGTAGGTATGGCACTTTGTCATTAAGTAAATAAGTCATGTCCGACCGGTCCGGTGTCAAGCCCCCCATTTCCTCCAAAATGTTCAGATGAATATTAATGTTATTCGTGCAAAATTTGAAGAATCTAGTGCTATTAGATTCCCAGATAAACGAAATTTTGTATTTAATTCGTATAGGAGGTGTCAAGCCACCCATTGAAAGTCCGCCCTTTTCACCCAAAATGTTCAGATGATTATTAAAGATCTTCGTGCGAAATTAGAAGATGATAGTTCTTCTAGTTTAATAATTTCTTCATATGGAAGTGCCACGCCCACTATAGCCATTCCGCCCATTTTTTTTCCAAAAATATTCTTGTGAATGTCAAAGTTGTCCAAATTTGAGGACTCTAACTCTTTCAGTTTCTGAGATATGCGACTTTTAATACTTTTTTTGAATGTAGGTGTGGCACTTTGTCATTAAGTCATGTCCGACCGTCTGCTGTCCATGTAAACCTTGTGCCTTGTCTTAAACGTCTAAAATTGACTTGTAACCATTTGTATCGCAATGAAACTCAACTAATATAGATTATAGAGACGAAAATCAATATAATCAAGTTTTATGGGAACGCTCCATAATTGACACAGCCAACCATACAAGCTCTATCATAGAAACCAGGTATGAATGTATAGTCGGGTAAGACCGACCATATAAAACTCTAAATAATAAAGAATTTAATTTGATCTTTATCTTCCCTTCGGAATGAAAATAAGGGATATTCTAAAGGTAGGCCTATCATTATAAATTTTAGAACATAAATTTATGCTTACATTAAAGTTAATTATGTAGAATTTCATCATGTTTTTAGTGTTTATAAGAGAATTTTAATCTTCAAGTCATATTCTGAAGTATATGAGTTCCAAAAGAAACCATAAACCGATAACATACCAAGTAAGTCTGTTATAGTGATTTACAACAATTTTTTCACAGCCTAAAAACAAAACATATTTAATAAATAAATTGCAGAATAATAAATAAAATCAAATATTTTTCGAAAATTAGAATTTATAAACTATTATAAATACGCACTCATACACAAACAAAACAAACAATTCACATAAATTTATTTTGTATTGGACAACAACTGAACATGAATGAATTAAAAACCAAACATAAGCAAAACAAATGTTTATAATAAATGTTTATAAATGAAACTAATATTTTTATACAAAAACAATGGCAGCAGTTACAACAGCAACAACAAGAATAACTTAACACAAAAGGACAAACATACATACATACATCATACATAATGAAATTATTGTTTTATTCAATATTTTTGCCATTTTTGTAACATTTTTGTTGCTGTTTACGTTGTTTTTGTTTTTAATTGTTGTGAAAAATGGTGGCAAAGTATTCATTAACAGCATTTCCGTTTCCGATTCAAATAACATAAATTTTATAAATATATCAACATTTACAATAACGCACACACAGACACTCAGAGTTATTATTACATACACAAATATAAAAATAATAATCATTTGCATAAATAGCATGAAGAGTAAGTTCTTTATATTCTTTATGTACCCTGCAGTTTTAACGGTGAAGGTCTTATTAACACTCCTATTGTTTTTGTTTTTTTTTTTTAATTTGCCAGTGTTTAATCATGCAGAAGATGTCAATTGGTTATCCCTGTATTGCTAATTACAAAATATTATTACTAAATATACAAGGACTACAGGGTAAGTCTGATTTCGTATTTATATTTATTCTACTCATTGTAAATGTACTTTTGTATTTTATTACACAATCATAATATTATTACAATAAAGTTCGTACAATTTTATCAAAACCTCTTCTACGTGCCATAGTGGATACACAAAAATTTTGTCATTTGTTGTTTATAAAAAATTATTATTATAATTCTCTGAATTTTAAATAAGTATTAAAAAAATAATTTGTTATTTTTGGAATTTTTAAATATTTTTATTACAGGCAATAATCCATGTAAAAATTAAAGTAATTAGTTATGTAATACTTACGATATACATACTTTAATAACCTCTCCAAAAAGTGTTGCTGTGATATCTTACCCTGCAGTACTATAGACTAGACTATAGACTAGACTACAGACTAGACTATAGACTAGTCTATAGTCTAGTCTATAGTCTAGTCTATAGTCTAGTCTATAGTCTAGTCTATAGTCTAGTCTATAGTCTAGTCTATAGTCAAGTCTATAGTCTAGTCTATAGTCTAGTCTATAGTCTAGTCTATAGTCTAGTCTATAGTCTAGTCTATAGTCTAGTCTATAGTCTTGTCTATAGTCTAGTCTATAGTCTAGTCTATAGTCTTGTCTATAGTCTAGTCTATAATCTTGTCTATAGTTTAGTCTAATTATTTTTTTATGAAAAATGGCCTATGTATATTTTTCGGATTTGATGTAGTAGTACATCTTCTTATCAGCCTAATATAATATTCATAATACATGTATGAATTGTATATGTAACCGACATTGCCAATATATTTATAGTAAATAATTTTTATGTAACGGTTCTTCAAATTACAAGTTGGCTACTCGTTATGCTGATAGGTATTTCGAATTTATAACACATTCTATTATTACAGAAACCATTATTATTACCGTTTTCAATAACAGTTAAATTACATAAATGTGACAATAACCCCAAGCGGCCAATAGCTAAACTAAAATGAATGTATAAGACTTTAATATTAGAACAATTTTACACAATGTAACATTTTATGCTGTTGGATAAATTTAACATTCTGTTATATGAATTTAAAAATTATTATAACATATTTTACTAACAGTTGTAAAGTGTCTTTACATATTTTTTTTATGAACATTTAACCAAAAGATATTATATACGTGTATAAAACATTTTCTTATAATGATAATATAGTATTTAGTAGTACATATGTATGAATTTATTGATGAACAAATATTTACGATTATAATACGGCTGTATAGGTCGTTGCCAAATTATTATCGCATTCTTAGACAGTTTTTACATTTTTTTGTTATATTTTTTTTTCGAATATATGAACATTAGCAATATTTGTTTAAAATTTCGACTATTTCCGTATATAATTATATATAATTTTGAAGATGTATGATCAATATTTTGATGTGTTACAAACCGAATGACAAAAGCAATATTATAAACCCAGCCATTTTTTAATTTTGGATATAAAAATTTTAAAATAATCTTTCTCATTATCAATTATGGATTTCTGAGATTAATTCCAAAAAGATTGTAGATATTTTTCTAATATTATTGTACTGAGATCGAAATTTTTAAAGATTTGGTTATTTATTCTTTGTAGGAGAACAACAATGTCATAAACACTTTTTTATATATAAAGAGGCCTCAGCCTTAACAACGGATTCTTATCTTTGTTTGATTCTGATCCATTATACTGCTTACAATTTTAACCATATAATTTGTATTTCTATTAAGTACTTCGAAGCAAATAAATGTCTAAATGAAAACCAGTATCGGGTATTATACTTAATAATTTTCTTTTAAACTCTTCTATTCTTAAACAATATTTTGTGAAATTTTTCTAATCCAAATAAAGAAATAATTTCATTTGCATAAATTAACTACTTAATATTACATAAAAGCCGTCATATTAATTATAAAATCATTTTAATTATAAATGTCTAGAAATCTGCACAAAACCTACATAAACATTCATTTTAATTTGCAATGTCGGGATAAAATATCTAAACATTTCCCCCTTCCAAATACAGACTACACTTAAATGCTTAATAACAATTCTCCTACATAAAAAAAACAAATTCAAACTTGATTAGAAATACAAAAGTTAAAAAAAAATAACACCAAAAAAAGAAACATTTCAATATTCATTATGTATAAAAATCATCATTAATAAATCGATCGATTTCTAACTGTGCGATTAACTTTAAATTACCCAACAAACCAATTCAACAGCAATTAGTCCACAGCTAACGAATGGACGGAACAACAATAAACAGACAGACAAACAAAAAAACAAACAAATAAAGTAAACGGCTTAGCTGGCTGGCAAAACGAGTAACAGTAGCAACAGTAGCAGCTAACAACAACACCAGCAGCAGCAGCAGCACAACAACAACAATATTCAGTATTTAAGTTTAACACCAAAGAAAGATGCCGCCACCACCATACAATGTGCAAAGTCAAAACAGTTAATTTATATCATGTCGCGACTACTGGTCTTACTGATTTTGCATTTTATTTCGACTTTTTTTCGCAAAAAAATATAAATAAAAAATACGATACAAAATTGAAATATGAAATTATTATTTTTTTTTTGTTTTCTTCTTTAAGGAAACGGATAAAATGAGAAGAGAAAAAAATAAAGAAACCCAATCATATCAACAATATAATTTCTGTTTTTTTATAATGAACTTAAACGTAAACAAGTTGTTGTACTAGATGGATTGTAAACGAATTATTTTTCACTCTACTAGTTGAAGAGGAGGGGTCAGTGTATTAATACAATTCGACCCTGTTACTCTGAATGCTCTTCAAAGAGAGAAAAGGAATTTACCTCAAATAAATCCTATAACTCCATCTCTTGGAGAGAGGAAGTTTGACGTCATGAGGGTTTCTTGGATGTTAGTATATAACCCAATATCAACTTCGTAGAACCACACAAAACAAATCAGCATAATGAAGCCTGTACTGTTTAAAAGTTTGTGCGTTCAACATAGAAGCTTAGAACCGTCAGTGTAGATCCATCACAAAGGATCATTTGTATCTCATTTAGATTGTACTGGATTGACACGGAGAAATTTCTGTTAAAAAAAGGGTTAGAGGTCTAAGAATCAATATCATCAATTGGCCATAAGACATCATGGAATAGTCGTATGGTCGACTGTCATGCCCCAGTGATCTTGAGTATATTCGAAGAGTTATGAGCAACTACTTGAGCCATCATATCAAAAGATAAACAAGTTATTATTTGAAGTTTGTTATTAAGTATATGAAGTTTCAAAAGGTTTCTTCGAATTCCTAACGATAGTAAGCTTCGAAGCCAACAACCACGATATTCTTTATTTAAGAGACATCAGCTCAGATTGAGCAGATTCAGAAATCTATATCATCGTCCGTGTGTTTCGAATATTGACTTGACTTATTGAAAGGCATCACTTGTGGTTAAACCTAAATTAGCGAAAAAAAGTTTTCGGGAAAAAAGCTGAGATATTCAAAATCACTAATTCGAGATAAGTTCGATGTTTTTGCCGAAATAGCAGATAACTGAGTTGGTGTCAACTGTATAATATACGGGTTCCCCCGGGGCATGTTACCGTAATGAACCCTCCACCTTGGTGTTATTGCAATTGGTTACAGTGTACTGTTTGACTTAGTCCTTGCATAGATTGAAAAGAGATCAGACCAGAGCACCGCATAATCTGGTACTACGGGTGGCCAGTTGCCCGCAGGATTATGTCCTAGCTGGTCAGTTAGTTGAGGTTTCTTCGGGAGCCGCGTAGTGGGTGTAGTTTAAACCAAAATTCGCGGGGAGAGTAAGTGGCGGTTAAAAAACTGATATAAGGTAAAGTCAATATTTCGGGATAAGTTCGGTGCTGTTGCCAAAACAACAGATACCCCACAGAGGAGTGACAGTGGGACTAAGCATTGGAAATGAGTTGGTATTAATTGTATATGGTACGGGATGAATGTGAGGTACGCCGGGCCTCACCGCACCCGTCTACCTATAATGAATGTGGCGTATGTTTTTCTCTTATGAATGTATCGTAAGAATGAGATGTGTGCTGGGTTGTATCATATACAAATGATACCATTGGGTTTTCCTTCCTTGCCCAGATATGTTCTGAGTATACTCTGTTCATATCAGAATTATCACAGTATGTCCTTGTGAGTAAGAACAATGTCTTCGGCTTATTTGATAGATTCGTACATGCTTGTGCATGGACCGGTCAAATCCAATGTAAAGGGGCGATGATAGACCGTTCTCAAGTCTACCCAGTGGATGAAAAAGACCACCGTGGGGTAGGGCATCATGCCAGGAACTCACGTAAAACTCTTGACATTTTTTTGTATATGATATGGGAAGTAAATGTTAACGCAATAGTCAGATATTAGACAGCTCGAATACATAGGCAAAGTGCTTGACCTGCAGAACCATGTGACACTGGCATGTAAGAATCAGCTTATCCTAAGGTTGTAAAAGTACCAACGTGAAATAAGACCAACATAAATAAGAACACATACATACGGGATAATAGCCTTTGTCCGTAGACTCCAGATCTGAGATACAAGCCGAAACGGCTCAAATCGGCGGCGACTGGCCGCCGGAAATATTTTTTCAAACCGCGCCGCGCTCAGAAGCTAATAAGGCTTAAACGTAGCCGCTGATAAAGATTGGAATCCCACATGTATTTCGGAAAATAAATTCACCAATTTGAACTGAGTTGCCACTATTTAAATTATTATTGCAAATTGAAAAGTGTTGCCGCCGCCGATTATTTTGCATCGGCATTTATCTATGCTCCAGATACCATAAGCTCGCATCTACTTAATAAAACTATTTAATAAGTAGCTGATAAGATATTTAACTCTAATAAATAGGAAGCTGTTACAAACAATATGAAAAACCAAAGTTATAGCACTCTTCCAAACTGAGAGTAGAGCAATAAGAGATGCTTAAGCAGAAGCCCGGTAACTCAGATTGTCAAGAAGTACCAAGTAACAGAAGCAAACAGCAGGCGAATAATATTAAACCTGATTTCAATTCCAACATATTGTACTACAAATAAACAAATGAATGTATAAATTTAACTTTATAACTTTATAATATCGATGACCATAAATATTTGAATGTATGGAAAACGTTTTCAAAAACACACATCCCTACATACATTTGTATATAAATATCTAAATAAATGTATATTTTTATATATATTAATATAAAAAAAATCCTATGAAAATATCAAATAATATGCCGATTCGATTGATCATTTATTCGTATTCGTGGAATGCAAAACAACTTCTCAGTTTTTTAGTTTTATTTATTATTATTTTTTTTGTTTGTAAAAACGAAACAACAAAAATAAACCTCATAAATTTATTTATATTTTTGATTGTTATTTTTTCGGCTTTTTTAATTTGTTTTCGTAAATCGACTGCTTTATATGTATGCATATTGTGATTTTTTTTTTTTTTTTTTTTGGTTTGGTTTCATCTTATTGATCTTTTAACAAAATTCATTAAAGATTAAAATTAATTTTCGTTTTTAATATTCAA
Source organism: Lucilia cuprina (assembly GCF_022045245.1). NCBI lineage: Eukaryota > Metazoa > Arthropoda > Insecta > Diptera > Calliphoridae > Lucilia > Lucilia cuprina. The sequence goes on along the minus strand of NC_060953.1, from coordinate 38,211,939 downwards.
ATGACTTTATATGAGTTTTATAAGACGATTTTAATTTGTATAAATATCGTATATCAAATTAGTATCTACTCGCATTTATTTATTTGGTTATTGTAAAACGACTTCTGTTTTTCGATTTTTTTTTATTTCTACTTCCAATCTATTATTAATTATTTACATTTAGATTGGCATTAATTTATACATGAAACGGATCAGGTATGGATAGTTGGAATATTGAATATTGTTATAAAGAATTTACAGTTGTGGAAAATTTGAGTCATTTCGGAAAAAAATCTCTTAAAACCCATTTAGAGTTAATAAATTCCCGAAGAAACCATTGTCCCAGTATACAAAAATTCTCTTTATGGTCTATAAACTTTAAAGAATAGTTGATATCGTTTCAGTGATTCATATTAGATCGGTATGAAGAAGTCTAGCTCAACTCCCCTGAAAAGTGATAATATAAATTATCTATGTTAATAAAGATAGAATAGGTTCCACTATATATAATGTTAGTGATTATCGTTGCTTTCTAAAGAGGGTCCAATACCTCCAGTCTGACCGGGACTGAAAAATTGGCTGTTTCAGTCTACTGTTTAGCTTAGTCCTTGCATAGATTGGCAGAGGTCAGACCAGAGCACCGCATAATCTGGTACTACGGGTGGCCAGTTGCCCGCAGGACTGTGTCCCGGCTGGTCAGTTGGTTGAGGTTCCTTCGGGATCCACGTAGTGGCTGTGGTTTAAACCCAAATTCGCGGGAAGAGTTAGTGGCGGTTAAAAGACTGATGCATGATAATAGTCAATATTTTGGGATAGGTTCGGTGCTGTTGCCGAAAATCAACAGACACTCCACAGAGGAGTGACTGTGGGACTAAGCGTTGGAAATTTTCCTTCCTTGTCCAGATATGTTCAGAGTATACTCTGTTCATATCAGACTTGCCACTGCGTGTCACTGTGAGTAAGAACAATGTCTACGGCTTATTGATGGATCGTGCTTCGGTCCACCGGTTACGTCTCTAGGTGCTGTTGCCGAATCAAGAGAGCTATAGTAGTGTGGTTGTCTTTCAACGTGACTACTTTGGCAAGAGATTAGATAGCTCGAGTACTCCAGCAAAGTACTTGCGCATGGACCGGTCATAGCCATTGTGCAAAAATTGCCACCTGAGTCTTCATTGAAGACAAAGGGGCGATGGTAGACCGTTCTCAAGTCTACCATGTGAATGAAAAAGACCACCGTGAGATAAGGCCGACACGGCAGGTGCTCACGTTAAAACTCTCGACAGTCTGTATAACTGCGATGTAGGATGAGGAAGAAATCGACGTTCTTAATGAACCCAAAAAGGAGGTGCAATAAAACCACTTATCAGATTTTTAGGTCTATTTTTGCCTCTATATAATATTCTCAGATAAAGACTGCTAATAGGCTTTCGAAGAGAGCATATAAGAATGCTTGTATCAGTCATGATAAGATCCTTGTGCCAGGAAACTGAAAGCAGGGAATATCACTTTGGTGCTCCCTTCTTGTCAGACAAGGAGGATCATTCTGGGATAGGTCCGAAGAATATCCAATGTTTCATAAATGAAACCAGTTGGTTTAGTTTAGAAAACAGAGGAAGACATCAAATAAAGCATATTAAAAATCTGGTCCTACTTAAAGCTAACACACTGTACACCATTCAACCCAACACACTTCTAATTCATTCTACATCCATCTCATATTAAATACGCTTCACATCAACTTATTTCCAACGGTTAGTCCCACAGTCACTCATCTGTGGGATATCAAAACAGCACCGAACTTATCCCAAATTATAGACTTTACAATATATCAGTCTTTTAACCGCAACTCAGTCTTCCCGCGAATTTAGGTTTAAATTATAGCCATAACTTGGATCCCGTCTGTTGTTTCCAGACAGGGCATAGTCCTACAGGCAACTGGCCACCCGTAGTACCAGATAATGTTGTTCTCTGGTTAACCTTAAAATCACATATATATTCCTTATTACCAGGGTCTTAACTTGAACTTTTATAAAAGTACTTTATAAAAAATGGCTGAAATTAAAGATTATCATTTCGAAACCGGAAATTCTGTTGCTTCACAAACTTATCCTATGCAATGTTTCGCATTGCGTAAAAACGGTTTTGTTATGATCATGGGTAGACACTGTAAGATTGTTGAAATGTCAACTTCCAAAACTGGCAAGCACGGTCACTCTAAAGTTCACATGGTTGGCATTGATATTTTCTCAAATAAGAAATATGAAGATATATCTCCATATACTCACAACATGAAGAGAAGATTACCAATTGACCGACATCAGTGATGATGGTTACTTGAACTTGATGTCTGATAATGGTGACATCAGAGAAGATCTTAAATTGCCAGAAGGTGATTTGGGTATTTCTTTGAGAAACGATTTCGATAACGGCAAAGAACTTTTGTGCACAGTCCTCATGTCTTGCGGCGAAGAGTGCGTTATTGCTAATAAGACTAATACTGCTCTTGACAAGTAGAGTGGTTTTAGTGTGTCTTAAGAAGATTTCTTTTTTTTACCAATAATAACATGCCCCAGGGGGAGATTGCAAACAAGGATAGAGCAGCATATCAAAATTATATTATTATATAATGTATTCGTTATAAATAGGCCCTCAACGAAGGGATACAAATATGTGAAATATATTTGTTGCATTTTTTTAGAGTTAACAATTTTGTATAAATATTTCTAACAAATCCGGATAGAAATCAGCTTAAAAGAAACCGGTTTATATTAAGACAAATAAAATTTACACTTACATGCGTATTTTAGTAAGCAACAAAATAATTTACATAATTATATATGTATAGTTTTAATTAATTAAGTTATTTACAAATATTAGCTTGTAAATAACCAACATGTGTAATATAATTTTATTAGGGAGTCCCTTAAACTATAAATATTTTTTTTAGAAAAACATTATTACAAATGCGAATACGATTTCGTGTATAATAATTCTTACAACTTTGTCAGAACTAGTACATCGGTTGGTTCATTTCAATGGACTCCCTATTATTTTATATTATTTTTTTTTCTAACTTGTGTATAAACTAATAATAATTTAGCATTTTCATTAATTTATTTTTCACATAAATAATTGAGTTGTTTATGCGCTATAGTTTGTGTTATTAAAATGTCTATAAAAATGATTTTATAAATTTAATTTATGGAAAAATCAATATTAAAAATTTTAGACATTTGAATAAATGTGAGCAGTATGTTGTTAGTTGCTAATGAAAATAAGCCATAAATATTTATAAACATATAAATTATTTAAAAAAAAATCTATTTGAAAAAAAGTAAATTTTGTGTTAAATTAAACAAAAATTGTGACAATTGAAAAAATATTTAAGAACATATTAATATTTACAGAAATATAAAATATGCCTTGAGAATAGATGAAATGTAAGAAAATTTTGATTGCAAATATTTTGAATTTAACAACTTGTCTTATTTAATAAGTTTACTACGAACTATTATTATACCCTACACCACTATAGTGGAGAGGGTATTATAAATTTGTGCTGATGTTTGTAACATACAAAAATATTGGTCCAATACCCACCTTAAAGTATACCGATCGATTCAGAATCATTTTTTGAGTCGATTAAGACATGTCCGTCCGTCCGTCTGTCCGGCTGGCTGTCCATGTAAACTTTGTGCGCAAGGTACAGGCCGCAATTTTCAAAATAATTTGATGAAATTTGGACCAAGCATGTTTTTTGGCAGAAGGACGAAAATGGTTGAAATCGGTCCATTATTTCACTTAGCCCCCATACAACCGTACCTCCCGATTTGAACTTTTAATGCTATAATTACGTCAAATATTCTGCTATCTCTCTAAAAATTGGCACAAATAAGTTTTATATAATTATAAATGATACTGCAGATTTTCGTAAGTATCGGCCTATATTTGACCCTAGCCCCCATACAAACCCCCCTTCAAAAAATGACTTAAACGTCTAAAATTGACTTGTAACCATTTGTATCGCAATGAAACTCAACAAAACAAACTGTTATTTAGAAATATATCCTTTTCCCAAATTTACCGAGGATCGGCCCATATTTGACCTATATAAAGCCTCATTTAGAAATTTTAGTTTTTTTATCAATAAATGGCTTAAATATTTTGGAATTATGGTAATATTCAACATAAAAGTTTCTGTACAAAAAATAAAAATTTTATAAAAGTAAAAATTGTAAATTATACTCATGGTGTAGGGTATCATATGGTCGGCCATGCCCGACTATACTTTCCTACTTGTTTGGTTTTATATTTCAACTATGCCCTGTGTACTTTGCTTACCTAAAACAATATAAATAAAAGACCACTTTTAACGATTTTAAAGATTCTAACTATAATAATTTTCCAGATATATAATTTTTTTACATTTAAATGTAAGCTATAAACAAGTAAGAGCGTCCTATTCGGCTGTGACAAATCAAATGAATACTTTTTTATAATTAATCTTTGATATTTAAGAATCGATGTTTTTGTTATTATCAAAACACTAAGGTGCTATTTGAAAGAGTGCCTTTAATGAAACTCTTCCGAATTTAATTCAGACCAGTTATGGCGCGATCTTCGCAAAACTTTGTATACAAATTTTTCGTTCACACAGGTGTTGTTTATGATGAATTTTATCGCTAAACTCGCATTTTTAAGTCCGTAAGAAACGGTATTCTTCTGAATGGATGAAAATGGGAGTTGAGTTAATTATAAACTGATCCTTCTAGTTTTCGAGAAAAACAGACTACGTTTGTTTTTCTCGAAAATCTCGAAGATCTGGTGATCCCAGATCTTGCTTGCTTTTGCTGTATCTCCTATAGTTTTCGAGAAAAGCGGACTTTCAGATTTTCATTCACAATATCAGTTTTTGGTTGTAAATGAAAGTGATTACAGACTTTGCTTGTTTTGTTATATCTCTCATAGTTTTCGAGAAAAGTGGACTTTTTGTATTTTCTCCCAAAATATCGGGTTTTGGTGGGAAATGAAGGTGATCACAGATTTTGCTTGTTTTTGCTGTATCTTATATAGTTTTTTTATATTTTCACTAAAAATATCAGTTGAAATGAAATGGTGTGAAATGAAAGTGATCACAGGTTTTGCTTGTTTTTGTTATATCTCTTATAGTTTTAAAGAAAAACAGAATTTTATATTTTCACTCAAAACATAGGTTTTTGGTAGAAAATGAAAGTGATCACACTCAAAATATAAATAATAAGTGATCACAGATTTTGCTTATTTTTGCGGCATCTCTTATAGTTTTCGAGAAAAATGGTCTTTTGTATTTTCACTCAAAGTATGAGTTTTTGGTGGAAAATGAAAGTGATCACAGATTTTGCTTGTTTTTGCTGTATCTCTTATAGTTTTCGAGAAAAACGGACCTTTATATTTTCACTCAAAATATCAGTTTTTTGTTTTGGAAATGAAGGTGATCACAGATTTGGCTTGTGTTTTGCTAAATCTCTTATAGTTTTCGAGAAAAACGGACTTTTGTATTTTCACTCAAAATATGAAAGTGGTCACAGATTTTGCTTGTTTTTGCTGTATCTATTTTTTTTATTTTCACTCATAATATCGGTTTTTGGTGGAAAATGAAACGAACTTTTATATTTTCACTAAGAATATCAGTTTTTGGCTCTAAATGATTTTGCTTGTTTTTGTTGTATCTCTTATAGTTTTCGAAAAAATTTCTTTCATATTTTTATTTAAAATATCAGTTTTTGTTGGGAAATGAAAGTGATCACAGATATTGTTTGCTTTTGCTGTATCTCTTATCGTTTTCGAGAAAAACGGACTTATATATTTTCACAAAATATATCAGTTTTTTGTCCAAAATGAAAGTGATCACAGATTTTGTTTGTTTTTGCCGTATCTCTTATAGTTTTCGAGAAAAACGGACTATTATATTTTCACTCAAAATATCTGTTTTTTGTCCATAATGAAAATGAACACAGATTTTGCTTGATTTTGCTGTATCTCTTATAGTTTTGGAGAAAAACGGACTTTTATGTTTTCACTCAAAATATAGGTTTTTGGTCACAAATAAAAGTGATCCTATATTTTACTTGTTTTTGCTGTATCTCTTATAGATTTTGAGAAAACCGGTATTTTAGATTTTCATTCAAAATAGCGATTTTTGATAGAAAATAAATGCGATCGCTGGATGATTTGTAAAAACGTTTTTGTGTATCTGATCTGTGCTTTTTATGGTTTATGATCTTGCCACAGAATATGATCTTATTGTGCGAATTTAAATATTTGTTAATATTGTTATGCCTGTTGCTTTATTTCGGCTAATATCAAAGTACCCACAAACAAAAAAGAAATCGATCTTACTGCTCTTAAAGAAAGATCAATTAACAAAGCCAGATTTAGAACATCAACCGCAAATCTAAATGTCCTCATTCATCAAAGGACAAATGAAAAATCTTAAACATTTTATTGTGGTTTGACATTGACACACAAAAACTCTTACGTGAATGTACGTTTTGAGAAGATGAATATTCACATTAGAAATACATTTGAGGAGTTTTTTTTACCCTACAGCAATTATAGGTATTATACGTTGTAAATAAGATTTTGTTACCTTGCAGAAAACAAGATGTCAATGTGCTAACGTGAGTAAAGCTAACCTCAACACGTTTTAAAGATCTTACGACTACACCCTATTGTAGAGATAGTATATTCGGTAGATCAATACGATTTCATATAAATTTTTAATCCTTCTATCGTGGAAAAGTCACCGCAGAATTTGCCCACCTTGTTATGATCAGATATTACGAGGTTGTTATTGTTATATGAAGATTCAGAATAGGAACTTCCTCGCATTTAATGGTTTATAGCTTCCCAAGTACAACCTTATTTTTCACCTCTACAATTTCAACATAATCCATACACGATTATAGGATGACGTCATAAGTCTCACGATAAGATTAACACTGGATTTCAGAGGATCTGCCTGAAAACAAATATAGCCACGATGGTATGATTTGCAACGATATAACCTCGATATCTAGAAGGTAAACTAAAATATGTTTTTACTTCTAACATCACCACAGCATGGAATTTTTGAGAACGTTGTTAAAGCTATACGCATTAAGAGCAGGGTATCTTACATTCCACTTAAATCTCCTAACCTTCTCATCTTCTCTTTTTATTTCGTGAACAATAAATTTCAATAAATTTGTAACACACTTATGGCGCATCCTTTGATCTTGTCAAACTCTAATTTTGTATGAGATTTCACAACACACACACAGTCACGAAAACGAAAGAGCCAACAGATTAGACTCGGCATTATCCACAAAAAAAAATACATTAAAAAATCAACTAACCAACCGATCTACACAATTATACATTGTTATGCTTCAAATGACATGATCCTTAGGTATGACTGGAGTAAAGGAGAGAAAGTGATAGAATATAACTAAAACTAATGACTCAAAAATTTGTTTTAATGAAGTGTGTAATTTGTGTTTGTGGCTCATATTTTCGGTATCACTCGTTATTCCCTTTGAAGTCCTTCGTAGGTAAGAAGGAGTGCTTGTATGTAAGAACATTAAGTCACCTGCCATTGTCTACACCTACTTTTTAAGGCGGTCTTGCCTTTAATCTTAAGACCATATCATTGTTACCATTTCGCTAGCGATGATGTATTTTCTTTCAATCTTTTTTTCTTCCCTCGTTTTGTTATGTTTTTTTCTTGCTGTTTGCTTTCTTTTAAAGTCATACATTTGTTACACAGCGATGATGTATGCAGGCATGTGTTGCAGGTTGCTTACTTATAATGTGGCACATAAGTAATTTAGGCTTCTTAGTTACGCACTTCTTTGTCGGTATGTATGTGTGTTTGACATTCGGATTTACTTAAATGCGCATAATTCTTTTTATCATTGCTACAGGTGTGACGATTTCAATTATCCTTTATGATTTATTACCAAAAATCTGAGGTTGTATCATTGCTGTATACACAAAGTGTAGTGAGTAGTTGTGTATGAAACTGAAATTGGAAAAACTCAAAAAAAAGTGCATTTGGGCATATTTACTAGAATATTGTAGAAATCACTTGATTTCTCTTGTGCTGCTTAAATATTCTCCTTTAATTTATATATTTTTGTAGAAAATATTTAATTAAGGTCATTTTAAAAATACTATGAATAAAGTTTATTTTTAAAGAAAAATTTCGAAACTTTTCTTGTTTTAGAAAATTTGTGAAATATTCACAATCTGATTTTCTACATATATACTAATTAGTTGCACTACCATGATGACTAACTACAAAGCAAGGAATTCTTGACATTAAGGCCATTAGATCAGACTATTCTGATCTTATCTCGAAATGAAATGTCTCCAATGATGGATCCTTCATAATTAGATTTTAAAATTGTATATTATTGAGAATGATGCCGAAGTGTTTCACGTGAACATTTGCAGTCTCATTTAAAGTTGGCGTTTTACAACCACATCCAACACTCATCACCGCTCCTTTGTGTATGTAGCATGTACGATGTTTGTACTTCTCTTACAATAGTAGCTCCATTGAGGAATGTACCATAAGTCAAGCTCAATTAAAACCAGGCAATCACTTGTTTAGACCCGATACAAGGGGCGAACACAACATTAGGTGAAAACACCATATTGATGCATAAGAACTGCTCCAAGTCATCGTCATCATTCTAAATCTCACCACAGTGCATTCTTGACTATTTATGTAAGTCGGACGATGAAACATCATGGAGCCACACTACTGAGATGGCTCTGTTTGTTTTTGGGGCAACAGCAACTGAGACGTAATTACTTATTTAAATAACCACGTAATAACTTATTTAAATAACCACAAGGATCTACTGTGATAAGTTGAGCATGTTTTAGAGTAAACTCCAGCACACTCAACCATTAAGGAAGATTAAGGTATTTTCAACTCTGCCAACATCTTACTCAGTTTAGCAAAACATACTTCTAACAGTTTCGCGAAACATCATTCCAACTCCTCTGCTACTTTCAACCTTTGCTCCATCAGACTACACCTCAAATACAAATCGGAATCCCTTTTATCTATCAGATACATGAATTAGATGACACATCCAATTTAACATATTAATTACAGCCATACCCTGTGCTTTGTACCACACCTTGAGCATGTTTTAGAGTAATTGAGGAAGATAAAGGTATTTACAAGTCAGCCAACTCTTACTCAGTTTCGCGAAAAATCATTCCAACTCCTCCACTACTTTCAACCTTCACTCCATCAGACAACACCTCAAATACTTTCATCCATTAGATACAGGAATTAGATTGTACAGCCAATTCAATATATTAATACACAGCCATACCCTGTGCTTTGTACCACTCCTAGAAACTTGGACCTACTGAGATAAGTTGAACATGTTTCAAAGTAAACTCCAGCTCACCCAACCATTGAGGAAGATAAAAGTATTTACAACTTCGCCAACATCTTACTCAGTTTGTACCTGTTGTTTGTACCGTCAGAAAGTTGTATTAAAAATGTATATTTCATGTGCATTAATCTTTAAACCATAACCACTACGTGGATCCTGAAGAAACCTCAACCAACTGACCATCCAGGATAAAGTCCTGCGGGCAACTAGGTACCCGTAGTGCTCTTATTCAACCCCATGTCAAATTATTCCAAAGAAAGACCAAGGATTTGTGATCATTAACAGTTTATAGTCCTGGCAGTTTAGAGGTACTAGTATCACCACCTTTCCCCGGAATTGCAATATACCAAGATGGGATCTATCATCAAGAAAACATTCCCTGGGGGATTATTGGAAAAGTTCAAAATAAAAAAGAAATTTAAAAATTTGCTATAAAATTGTCAAAAAAATTTTTTTTTTGAAATTTATGTTACTGGTGCGGGATAGTTTTCTGGCTATTTTGCCATCAAAATCTTATTTTCATGAAAATGACAGATAGAGATTATTGAATATAGTCCCTCGATATGTATATAAAATACAGTTAATTAAATAAACGAAAACATTTATACTATCTTTATAATTTGTCAGTTTAAGAAATATCCTATGGAATAATACATACCTTCTTACCATTCGTTAATAAACTTTACAAAATATTATTAGGAATTATTGGAATGCTACTTATATATCTTGGTTGTAAAAAGTTTTTGAGAAAATATCAGTCATATAACTATTGATATGTTTTAATTATTTTATTATTTCATCTTTCGTTTAAAAAGAATATGTACGGTTTATTTTTTTTACACTTCAAAAGTCACCCTAAAGAATGTCATAATTTTTAACTGTTTAGTTGATCTGTTTTGAATATACATACATATGTACATTTAAAGATTTTAACTAGAATTCAATACAAAATCTTGTAGGTTTTGTCTCTCGACCAATAATTTCTTTACCAGAAATCAATCGTTTTAGCCGCCTTAGTTAAAAGAATAAAATAAAACATAAAATGCAATAAATACGTTTTTGGGTTGTAAACAAATCTCGACGGGATATTTTGAATCTTGTGGGGATTTCGGCAAAATAAATACCACAAACAACAATGATTATTCATACAAAAGAAGTAACAAGAAACATCAAATTGAAATACAACAAAGTTAAATAGTACAAAGAGTTGTTTGTTATTCATGGCGACATACAGACAACGCGATAAGGCAGTCAGTTAGTCTTAAAACTTATAGATTTTTTTGGAAATGATTTAAAAAAAACTGCCTGAATCATCATAGATTTGACGGAAATGCAAATAAAATGGACTTATTGGCCAAAGTGAACTCATTCAGAGCAGATTTTTTAAATAAATCTGATTGTTTCATATCTTAATAGGTTTAGTCAGTTAAGCCCCATTCTATGACACCCTACACCTATATAAACACATCTTCAGAAATGGATCTAGGTCAACTATGAACAATTCTATACATTGAACTTTAGAAATTTAGTAGTGATAAGTGGAATAACAAGATCCTAGCTAGCGCAACAAAACCTCTATTTCGGAAGAAAACAACCAATTATGAAATTTATTTCCCTAAACATTTCGTACTGGGATCAACAATAAAAACTTGTAGAAAAAATTCTCTTAAGGAAAGACTGCAAAACACAAGTGCTATATTCTGCCAAGCCGAATCTTATACACCCTCCACTTCTTATAAAAATATTTTTAGATAAGTATTTAAAAAATTGTGAACGTTTAAATTTAATTTCCGTAATGAGGGTAGCATTACCCAAGAAAACTTGGTAATGACTTTCAATTGTAACAACTTACCTGTTAACATAATAATCAAAACTATATACCGCTCTGATGACATAGAAGTACTTTAGTAACATCTTATTAATAATATGTTATATAAGTACTTTCTAATTCATTAATCAGATTCTCCGATAAGATATTGAAGCTATACACGTTTTTGCATTCGAATCATATCATTGACTTCTGATTAATTACTTCTAAACAGTTGTGGTAAGTACTTGCCTCCAATGACATAATCATGTTAAAATAATGATTTAAAATGCTATTGTGTAAGTAATTTTTAGCATTTTTGGTAGAATGATTTATTAACAACAGATACTTCAGTCAAATTATTTCAGAAATTGGACCTAAGACCAATTAAGAACCGATACAGAAATTCTCAGCGTGGGTTTCCTTACACATGCTAAAAAATGTCTAGAGATGACATCTGTCTGTATCGCATAGCAACAGAGATATTGCGTCGAAACTGAAGTAAATGGGTATGAAAGCAGCAAAGGCTAGTCTGAGAATAAATACGTCTAATAGCAAAAGCATGCGTTGTAATACCATGAACATTAACAAGTTTAGAATACGCAATGTTAATTTGGACGCCATAACGTCATTTTGCTATCTTGGTGGCATCATTACAAATGCGGAATGCTCCAGAGAATATCAAAAGTCAATCAAGTGTTCTGTATGTTAAACGCAATATGAAGATCGGTTTATCTGAACACAAGGACTTGGAACAGTGAAGGTCTTCGTAAACCAATACTTGCGCCGGGTATTATGCATATTCTGGCTTGCGGTAATATTAAATAAGGAGATATGGTGCAGAACTAATAAACGTCCTATAAAACCGAAATACTCATACGCAAATGAAAATTGATAGGACATACGTTACGTAGATCCCCCGGTCACACTGCAAAAAAAGCCATCGACTGGACACCACAGGGCAACACTCGAAGAAGAGAATGCCATTGCATACATGGAGACAACGACTTAAGATTGAAATATCTCAATGCGGTCTTAGCATTTTAAATATCTGAATGGAACCAATTTGTGGTGGCCATTTGTTTCTCATAGGAACCATAGGATATTATATATATAATATATGATCTATTGTGGACCAATGCAGAAAAGTTTACAATGATGTGTTTTTGCCAATATATTTGTTTGTTAATTAGTTATGTGCATTTAAAAAATTTTCGAAAGTGGGATTTATATACCCTGCATCGGTAATATGATTTCTGTTCTTATTATATATGTATATATGTGCAAAATTGTCTGGTAGTTTTAAGGAATTAATTCACCTCCGAGAATATATAAACCTTAGTATGAAGGCTATGGAAAAATTTGATTGTGTGAAATAATCACTTATATATTTTTACTTTGTGAACCGATTTTGCTGACTTTGGATTCCATAATGCTTAGTACAACAATTAATATTTATTGATAATAGACATTAAGAAATCGATTAAGAACTCGGAAAATATAGAAATTAAGAAGATAATATTTGTTGGAAGCAAAAAACAACTTTGTTATATTGGATCTGGATCTTTAGAAAATAGTCTAAAAATTCATGCGAAAAAACGACAGTAATACATCACTTAAATAACTTCGCAAATTAAATTGTTGCGATAACAAACGGAACAACAAACTTATATGCATGTACCTTTCACAAGATGTTGAAGGGTTTTTAAAATAAGGAGACAAAACAAAATACTTTTTTATTGCCACAAAACAAGTGATCAAAAAGATACCGCAAAAGTTAACACCATCATGTTACTTACCAACAATTCATTGGCATTTATTTTTACACACTTGCACCCCGAAATGATGATGACGATGATGATAATAATCATTGTTGGATGGGATATATGGAAAGTATAAAATTTCATTGAAATCAGTTAAAAAAAGTTTAAACAAAAGCACAAACAGCGCAACGAGGTTGCGTACGATCGATCGAATGGACGAACGAATGAAAGAAATAATGAAAGAAAGAGTTAGTACAAGTAAATATTTATGTACGAACAAATTTACTGGTACTCTGGTAACAACAACATACAAGAAAATATGACCCCAAATGACAATGCTTATAAATAAAGGTATTTAATGTATGCTTAGTATCTGTCTTACCATAAGTACCCACCATACCATACAAAACCATCCAATACCAACCAATTCAAACCCAAAACACTAAACCAATGTCATACTGGGCATCCATCCAATGGCTCACTAAGCAGCACCCAACAGCCGGCCAGCAGCTACATATACTATACACTTGATCACTTTGTAATCGTAAATATCCTTTTGAAAAAGGACCGCTTGTTTTTGTTAAAGCATAAATATGAATGTTCATACTTTGAGTATTTGTACTTGTACGTATTCGTATTCATGCGGATAACTTTAAGTCAGTCATATGGGTGCGTGTGTGTGTGTATGTGTTCATGTGAGTATTTAATATTCTATGTAAAGCACTACATTCTTTGTTGCACCTCATGCTGCTTTGGTGATCACAGCAGCGGGATATTTGGAATGTGTCGCATACATACAGTCATTTCGTATTCATACATGATGCTGCTGCTACAAACTGCTACATTGAGTGGTGCACATTACCATGATTTTGGTAAGTTGCCGCTACTTTTGATGTGCAACACACTGAGAAAATTCATATGAATGTGTCATTGTGTCAAAACACTAAAATATGCCCACACACAGTCACCATCACCGTCACCACTACCATCATACAATTCCAATCACTATCCCCTTTCATGGTAATATTTAAGTCATACTGATCGTTCGTTTTAATTCTCATTTGTTTCTTCGCAATACAATGATTCTTTTTCATCTCATGTGATGGTTTCCGCTGTATTTTTCTTTTTAGACAATTCTCTTTCAGAAGTATTAAATTTTCATATTGATAGAGTAATATTTATGATAATAAATTGTGTTATTCAAAGAATTTGTATAGATTTACGTTTTGTTTAACATTTTATTAATTCATTTCAATTTGTAATTTCGTAGTAATAGGTTCACATTGACTACGAAATTTATTACTTTGTTTTTGTTGTTTGTATGCAAGGAGAAATGATCAAAGCGAAGCAAAGTTTCAATACGACTATAAGAATGAATAATTTTTACTATTTCCGGTTTATGAATGTTTTTGGAAACAAAAATAATGGAATGTGTATAACTCTTCAATCAAACTCTTACCAGAATAGTATTAATCTACTTCCTATTATTTAATGTGTTACCAATCTACTGTTTGAACACCAGTTCTGTTAACCCGATCATTTGTGTTACATACATATTAATAGGGATAATTTAGAACTTCCAAAACACTAACTAACAAACTAACTAACTAACAAACTAACTAACTATAGACTAGAGTATAGACTAGACTATAGACTAGACTATAGACTAGACTATAGAGTAGACTATAGACAAGACTAAAGACTAGACTGAAGACTAGAGTAGACTAAAGACTAGACTAGACTATAGACTAGACTATAGACTAGACTATAGACTAGACTATAGACTAGACTATAGACTAGACTATAGACTAGACTATAGACTAGACTATAGACTAGACTATAGACTAGACTATAGACTAGACTATAGACTAGACTATAGACTAGACTATAGACTAGACTATAGACTAGACTATAGACTAGACTATAGACTAGACTATAGACTAGACTATAGACTAGACTAGACTATAGACTAGACTAGACTATAGACTAGACTAGACTATAGACTAGACTATAGACTAGACTATAGACTAGACTATAGACTAGACTATAGACTAGACTATAGACTAGACTATAGACTAGACTATAGACTAGACTATAGACTAGACTATAGACTAGACTATAGACTAGACTATAGACTAGACTATAGACTAGACTATAGACTAGACTATAGACTAGACTATAGACTAGACTATAGACTAGACTATAGACTAGACTATAGACTAGACTATACCTTGACTTAAGACTAAACTACAGACTAGACTATAGACTAGCCCTTAGACTAGACTATAGACTAGACTATAGACTAGGCTATAGACTAGACTATAGACTAGACTATAGACTAGACTATAGACTAGACTATAGACTAGACTATAGACTAGACTATAGACTAGACTATAGACTAGACTATAGACTAGACTATAGACTAGACTATAGACTAGACTATAGACTAGACTATAGACTAGACTATAGACTAGACTATAGACTAGACTATAGACTAGACTATAGACTAGACTATAGAATAGACTACAGACAAGACTATAGACTAGACCATAGACTTGACTATAGACTAGACTATAGACTAGACTATAGACTAGACTATAGACTAGACTATAGACTAGACTATAGACTAGACTATAGACTAGACTATAGACTAGACTATAGACTAGACTATAGACTAAACTATAGACTAGACTATAGACTATAGACTAGACTATAGACTATAGACTAGACTATAGACTATAGACTAGACTATAGACTATAGACTAGACTATAGACTAGACTATAGACTAGACTATAGACTAGACTATAGACTAGACTATAGACTAGACTATAGACTAGACTATAGACTAGACTATAGACTAGACTATAGACTAGACTATAGACTAGACTATAGACTAGACTATAGACTAGACTATAGACTAGACTATAGACTAGACTATAGACTAGACTATAGACTAGACTATAGACTAGACTATAGACTAGACTATAGACTAGACTATAGACTAGACTATAGACTAGACTATAGACTAGACTATAGACTAGACTATAGACTAGACTAGACTATAGACTAGACTAGACTAGACTATAGACTAGACTAGACTATAGACTAGACTAGACTATAGACTAGACTAGACTATAGACTAGACTAGATTATAGACTAGACTAAAGACTAGACTATAGACTAGACTAAAGACAAGACTATACACTAGACTATAGACTAGATTATAGACTAGACTATAGACTAGACTATAGACTAGACTATAGACTAGACTATAGACTAGACTATAGACTAGACTATAGACTAGACTATAGACTAGACTATAGACTAGACTATAGACTAGACTATAGACTAGACTATAGACTAGACTATAGACTAGACTATAGACTAGACTATAGACTAGACTATAGACTAGACTATAGACTAGACTATAGACTAGACTATAGACTAGACTATAGACTAGACTATAGACTAGACTATAGACTAGACTATAGACTAGACTATAGACTAGGCTATAGACTAGACTATAGACTAGACTATAGACTAGACTATAGACTAGACTATAGACTAGACTATAGACTAGACTATAGACTAGACTATAGACTAGACTATAGACTAGACTATAGACTAGACTATAGACTAGACTATAGACTAGACTATAGACTAGACTATAGACTAGACTATAGACTAGACTATAGACTAGACTATAGACTAGACTATAGACTAGACTATAGACTAGGCTATAGACTAGACTATAGACTAGACTATAGACTAGACTATAGACTAGACTATAGACTAGACTATAGACTAGACTATAGACTAGACTATAGACTAGACTATAGACTAGACTATAGACTAGACTATAGACTAGACTATAGACTAGACTATAGACTAGACTATAGACTAGACTATAGACTAGACTATAGACTAGACTATAGACTAGACTATAGACTAGACTATAGACTAGACTATAGCCTAGACTATAGACTAGACTATAGACTAGACTATAGACTAGACTATAGACTAGACTATAGACTAGACTATAGACTAGACTATAGACTAGACTATAGACTAGACTATAGACTAGACTATAGACTAGACTATAGACTAGACTATAGACTAGACTATAGACTAGACTATAGACTAGACTATAGACTAGACTATAGACTAGACTATAGACTAGACTATAGACTAGACTATAGACTAGACTATAGACTAGACTATAGACTAGACTATAGACTAGACTATAGACTAGATTATAGACTAGACTATAGACTAGACTATAGACTAGACTATAGACTAGACTATAGACTAGACTATAGACTAGACTATAGACTAGACTATAGACTAGACTAGACTATAGACTAGACTAGACTATAGACTAGACTAGACTATAGACTAGACTAGACTAGACTAGACTATAGACTAGACTAGACTATAGACTAGACTAGACTATAGACTAGACTATAGACTAGACTAGACTATAGACTAGACTAGATTATAGACTAGACTAAAGACTAGACTATAGACTAGACTAAAGACAAGACTATACACTAGACTATAGACTAGATTATAGACTAGACTATAGACTAGACTATAGACTAGACCATAGACTAGACTATAGACTAGACTATAGACTTAACTATAGACTAGACTATAGACTAGACTATAGACTGGACTATAGACTAGACTATAGACTAGACTATAGACTAGACTATAGACTAGACTATAGACTAGACTATAGACTAGACTATAGACTAGACTATAGACTAGACTATAGACTAGACTATAGACTAGACTATAGACTAGACTATAGACTAGACTATAGACTAGACTATAGACTAGACTATAGACTAGACTATAGACTAGACTATAGACTAGACTATAGACTAGACTATAGACTAGACTATAGACTAGACTATAGACTAGACTATAGACTAGACTATAGACTAGACTATAGACTAGACTATAGACTAGACTATAGACTAGACTATAGACTAGACTATAGACTAGACTATAGACTAGGCTATAGACTAGACTATAGACTAGACTATAGACTAGACTATAGACTAGACTATAGACTAGACTATAGACTAGACTATAGACTAGACTATAGACTAGACTATAGACTAGACTATAGACTAGACTATAGACTAGACTATAGACTAGACTATAGACTAGACTATAGACTAGACTATAGACTAGACTATAGACTAGACTATAGACTAGACTATAGACTAGACTATAGACTAGACTATAGACTAGACTATAGACTAGACTATAGACTAGACTATAGACTAGACTATAGACTAGACTATAGACTAAACTATAGACTAGACTATAGACTAGACTATAGACTAGACTATAGACTAGACTATAGACTAAACTATAGACTAGACTATAGACTAGACTATAGACTAGACTATAGACTAGACTATAGACTAGACTATAGACTAGACTATAGACTAGACTATAGACTAGACTATAGACTAGACTATAGACTAGACTATAGACTAGACTATAGACTAGACTATAGACTAGACTATAGACTAGACTATAGACTAGACTATAGACTAGACTATAGACTAGACTATAGACTAGACTATAGACTAGACTATAGACTAGACTATAGACTAGACTATAGACTAGACTATAGACTAGACTATAGACTAGACTATAGACTAGACTATAGACTAGACTATAGACTAGACTATAGACTAGACTATAGACTAGACTATAGACTAGACTATAGACTAGACTATAGACTAGACTATAGACTAGACTATAGACTAGACTATAGACTAGACTATAGACTAGACTATAGACTAGACTATAGACTAGACTATAGACTAGACTATAGACTAGACTATAGACTAGACTATAGACTAGACTATAGACTAGACTATAGACTAGACTATAGACTAGACAATAGACTAGACTATAGACTAGACTATAGACTAGACTATAGACTAGACTATAGACTAGACTATAGACTAGACTATAGACTAGACTATAGACTAGACTATAGACTAGACTATAGACTAGACTATAGACTAGACTATAGACTAGACTATAGACTAGACTATAGACTAGACTATAGACTAGACTATAGACTAGACTATAGACTAGACTATAGACTAGACTATAGACTAGACTATAGACTAGACTATAGACTAGACTATAGACTAGACTATAGACTAGACTATAGACTAGACTATAGACTAGACTATAGACTAGACTATAGACTAGACTATAGACTTGACTATAGACTAGACTATAGTCTAGACTATAGACTAGACTATAGTCTAGGCTATAGACTAGACTATAGACTAGACTATAGACTAGGCTATAGACTAGACTATAGACTAGACTATAGACTAGACTATAGACTAGACTATAGACTAGACTATAGACTAGACTATAGACTAGACTATAGACTAGACTATAGACTAGATTATAGACTAGACTATAGACTATAGACTAGACTATAGACTAGACTATAGACTAGACTATAGACTATAGACTAGACTATAGACTAGACTATAGACTAGACTATACCTTGACTATAGACTAGACTATAGACTAGACTATACCTTGACTATAGACTAGACTATAGACTATCTATCTATCTATCTATATATCTATCTATCTATCTATCTATCTATCTATCTATATATCTATCAATCTATCCTTCTATCCATCTATCTATCTATCTATCTATCTATCTATCTATCTATCTATCTTTCTTTCTTTCTTTCTTTCTTTCTATCTATCTATCTATCTATCTATCTATCTATCTGTCTATCTGTCTATCTATCTATCTATCTATCTATCTATCTATCTATCTAGCTATCTTTCTATCTATCTATCTATCTATCTATCTATCTATCTATCTATCTATCTGTCTATCTATCTATCTATCTATCTATCTATCTATCTATCCATCTATATATCTATCTATGTATCTATATATCTATCTATCTTTTAGCTTCTTTCGATTCTTGGAAAATTTATCTTTGTGCTACAATATTATTCAATAAAAATATTTTTATAATCTGAAATAAATAAGTTCTAAATTATTCACACAATACTTTTCCAATAAATATATTATTAGCTCAGCTTATACATAATTATATGCAATTCCCCATCCTTATTACAACTTTTTTATAACCTCATTAACATTAAAGTTTTCAAAGCAAAAATTTGCGAACACACAAAAACTATTAAGTTCAGACATACAACAGTATGTAAGTATGTAAGTATGTATTAATAGGTATAAAATACTCTACTCAATTCTACTACATAATTATCGCATTCACCATTAAGCTACTGTTACGATATGGTTTGGGGCGCAGCATCTGATGAGTGGTAGCTTCATAACTATTAGCAAATAAATTGGATACACTTCAAGCTAAAACAGCCAGCTTTTGGACACATTAAAATCTCGCTAATCCGTTTCATCGGAAAACATAAAAGCATCACTTTATACACTAAGACAATCGATTTTTAACGTTTTTATGACATTTTAATTAATATAACCATAAAATTTATTTAATTTAAAATATATGTATGTATGTATGTATGTATGTATGTATGTATGTATGTATGTATGTATGTATGTATGTATGTATGTATGTATGGATAAGTATGAAACCAGTTAGTTAGAAAAAGTTTGGAGTAAAGACGACTAGAGAAATACGGTAGATGATAGAGAATGGTTAAGCTAATTTGTTTTATTTTAATGTTTGAAAATAAAATGAACAGAGAGAGAGAGAGAGAGAGAAAGAGAAATTAAAACGAATGTCGGGAGGTGTCTTTACATTACTTTTCTTTTTATCATACCAGGATTATGACCCTTTGGCTTGTTTACCTACACAGATTTGGTTAACCTTAAAGGTCCAGTTTATTGTGACTTACTATAATAGGCCCACTATATATGACGAAGAATTGTAAAATACTCTTGAGACTATAGAAAATATTGCGCTAAATTCTAATCAGTAGCTGAATAGATTTCGATTTTCATTAATCTTTTATAATCACAGAGTATATCTTAGGACGAAACTTTATTGTTACCAACCATCTGTTTAACAACCATCTACTTCCCCAACTTCTATTCAAACCAGTTGTTCTCTCCTTTATTACATTGCATTTACGACACAACAAAAACTTTATTTGAAAGATTATGATGTTAAATGGGTCAATTATATCGAGACTTTTAGATTTTTTTTTGTATATTTTAACTCACAAAAAAAGAATCAATACTTTTTTATTTGTAACGCTTGGTTTGGACATTAAACACAAACCGGTTGCATGGATAACACGCCGTCTCTTTTATCATTTAAAATTAAAATATTATTTTACAACATAATTCCAATTAAACTTTGGCTAATTGCATGCGATTTTATTAAGCTATTTAATGTTTAAGTGAAAAAAATCTGATTACTAAAATCTTTGTCTTTTCAGTGTTAATCAGCAGAGAAATATTTAGAAACAAATACTTTGAACCTTTATCATAGTACGTAAAATTCTAAAAGTGTGATCTTTGGAATTAAGTAATAGAATTTAAATTAGTTTTTTATGTAAAATTAAAATCTTGAATTCGGAAATCATGTGGGAATTAAATTCGCTTAATATCGAAAAATCCATCATATTTTTACCAATTTAAAGAATATTCGCATATTGATTTGAATGTTATTAGTTATTATCCTATATCGCAAGAGATTTCTTTTACTTCTAATGTTAATAGTGATCTGGTTTCAAAAGCATCAACTTTTTTGAAATAAATCTCTCATTTACGAATTTGATGTGTAGCAGAAGAAATGAGATATTTTACTTACTTAACCTCTAGATTTTCACAGATAGTAATGTTCATAGGACTGTCATTGTGATACCAAGGAGGCCGCAGTGGGGATTAGTATTAAAACCACTGTTTTTATGAAGAACCCAACCAAACTCCTTGACTATGCCTAACATAACAGAAGAACTAAAACTATGTTCTCTATTAATGGTGAATATCGAATATCATAATTTCGTTCTCATCGTTGTAAAAAATTATTTAATATACATGACTGAGTCAAGCGGAAGCACTATGCCTCTGTGTTCACTGTGCTTCTTTTGGAAAACCTATTAAAATGTTTGTCGTATAGTAATTATACGCAGTTCATATGGACTTCGAAGTTGAAGTGCTTTGAGGCCATATTGGAGTTATTTTACAACTGCAAAGTAAGATGATTGGATGACTCACTACCGTGTGTATCTTACATGCCGCTGTTTATTTTTGTTCTGTCGGTCCATGGCCAATCACTTTGATGATTTACTCTAGCTATCTATCTTCTGACCATAGTTGCCCCGTTTACAAATACGTTGATGTAATGGCCTCTGTTGTATCGGCAACAGCACCTAGATAATTTACATGTCGGTGGCAATTTTTGTATATGGTCCTCCCAGTCCATTCACAAGCACTTTGCTAATGTACTCGAGCTATTTATTCTCTGACCATTGCTGCCCCTTTGCAAAACATTCAAGTTGCAAAAAACATTATTTCCTTTTAGAAACACACAGATGTAATGGACACTGTTGAGTCGGCAACAGCGCCTAGAATCTTAATCGGCAGACCGATACACTAATCCATCAAATATACCGAGGACTTGTTCTTACTTAAGTAATACACTTTATGAACAGAGTAAACTTTATCATACCCCAACAAGGACCCCCGGGGGCATGTTACCTTGGTAAAACCTCCACCTTAGTGATTTTGCAATCCCGGGGTATAGAGGTGTTTTCCAATACCTCAGTCTGGCCGGGACTATAAATTGGTACAAGGGGTCAAACCAGAGCACCGCATTATCTGGTCAGTTGGTTGAAATTGAGTGAATTTTCTTTCCTTGTCCAGATATGTTCAGAGTATACTCTGTTCATATCAGAATTACCACATTGTGACGCTGTGAGTAAGAACACAGTCTTCGATGTTTTGCAATTTGGAAGTTAAGCAACGGGGCAGCAATTGTCAGAGATTAGATAGCTCGGGTACTTCAGCAAAGTGCTTGTACATGGACCGGTCCAATCCATGCACAAAAATTGCTACAAGAGTTCTTCATTGAAAGATTCAGGGGCGATGGTATCCGTTGTCAAGTTTAACTAGTGGATGAAAAAGTCCACCGTGGGGTAGATCATCATGACAGGTACTCACGTAAAGCACTACCAACATTCTTTTCCCGCGAATTTAGGTTTAAACCACAGCCTTTACATGCACACAAAAGGGACCTCTCCATTAAACTCTGCTCTAAGAGCTAACTGTTTCCAGATTATGTGGTTCTATTGTTCGACTCCATGTCAATTTTGATGGTGAGGTGGCGAAATTTGACAAAAGAGTTCATTTAACTACATGAATATAAACTAAGGGTTTAGTTCATTTTGAACTTGTATATTACAAATCGTAAGGTATTAATTAGACGTCAATATTCTCAGCCCTCAACAATAGCTAGTTCATAAGTTAAACTGTTGATTGTGACTTAGAAATGAATATTAGGAATCCGAACTAGATATCAAAAGCACATACGCAATAGTCTTTATAGAAGGTCTCGTAACACCAAGGTTAGAGGCGTTGCATATCTAGGTGCTTTAACGAGGATCAACATTCTAAGAAAATATGTATTTGGGTCCAAACTTTGAAAGTAAAGTTTTGATAGAATAAAATAAGAGTACGGAGACTACATCCTTAAAATAAAAGGATTTTTTTTAAACATAATGGCATCGCAAATGCTTTAAAGATCATGATCATTTCCTTTTGCTTTGTGACATACTAGTATTTTCGATTCAAATACCTTTCGACCTCAAGTAGAGACAAAGTCTCACCATGTCACCCAACTTAACACAATATCGAACATGTACCCACTTAGTGCGCTCAATTGTCATATCAATCATCATGGAAATATTATGATTACTTATTGTGATATGGACCCGTTTGGACTTAACACTTGTTCCAAGCCATTTTTAAGATCGAGATAATATCTATATGGCCTTGCAAAATTGCATTGAGTTTCCGCTAAAGTAACACTCACAGTAACAAAATTCTCTACTATTCGAAAGGACATTCAAAAGTACTGAAGCATAAGTTTTATAAACCATGACATTAAAGTCTCCCAATGAGAATTCATTATTCCTATTGAGATAAGACTCGGAAAATATTAATAATAGTTCCGACAAGACTCCTCTCTAAAGAGCTTTACAGACACACTAAAGTTCGATGAATTTATATTTTCAAATATGGTGAGTTGGTCTAGATGTCTAAAGCTTTGTGTCTTTAAATACGATCACATGTAAGTGGTATGTAACTAGTGAAAATATTTGATCCTATTGTAAACAAAAATTCAAAGCCGGCTTAATTGTAGTGACTTTTCTCATGTTTCATTCCACAATATACCTCAATTATGCTCTTTTCGAAAACTAAAACTCTCAAAATTTCTTATTCTCTTTCGCTAGATTTCATACTCTCATTATCTTTAAATCTTTAACTCGTATTTCTTTTATTATTATATTATTGTTGTTGACTTACCTATATACCTAGTGAATAGTGAAAGAGATACTACTCTACTCTAAACTTTATCTCTACTCTACGTGCACCATGACAATGAGCGTGAGTATGTACAAACAACGAACGCATTTAACCAATATAATAATTAAAGGTCTTCGGAATGTTTTTTTGTTGGTTTGTGTTTAGATCGTTTGCCGACCATAACGTCTTTGTAGTCAACGTCGTCGGCGTTTCTTTTTAATATCTTTTCGCGCAGCCGCAGAAAATTTGTCGGTGTGCTTTGATGTTGAAAATGGCGTGTGCCTTAATGCAGAGATTAAACTTTGTTGTTTGCCGACATTATTTGCTGCTGCTCTTTCTTGTTGTTGTTTGTTGTTATTATTTGTTACTCTTGTAGTTTTTGTTGTTGTTGTTGTTGTGTTGCTTTTGCTAGCTATTCTAGTTTTTGTTTTATTTTCAGATTCTTCGTTTTGCTTTAATATCCGTAACATTAAAACGATCGTTTTTAAGTGCATGACGATTGCTACAATAGTGAATGCGAGTTTAATAAGGCCAAGAGAGATTTTCGTTTCGCAAGAGCAGAGGGAGAGTTAGTTTTTTATTGTTGTTTTTTATTAGTGAAGCTAAAAATTGTGACCTCTTTATAGTGTTGGCTTCCCTAAATGCTGTATTTTATTTTTGGGCTGCCTTAATTTAAATTGTTCAAATATTTTTTTTTTTATTTTGGAGTTTAATATTTTTTGGGGTAAAGAAACCAGCTTGACTGGTCATAAAATTCCTTTCATAAAAATCCTTTTATAGCCCTCCAAAAGCCAAAATATGGCAAAGGTAAAACTATTTATGCAGAAGCACCTGTTGATTTTCCCACACTACATTTTTTGTTATTGTTATTGTTTAGTTCTTCTTTTTTGCGCTGTTTGTTATTCCTGTTACCTTAAAGTAACACACGGTAATCATCTTAATCCTGTGCTGTAGTGCAACCATGTGAATTTGTGTGAGCAAGTGTGAGTGAGCATCTTTTGTATCCTGTGGCTGTTTGAAACTTATTCATCTCAACCCCTCATCATTACTGAGAAGCCAGTCAGTCGTTTTTATGACCGACCATGTTTGTCGGTCAACTTCACACGAATATCGCAAATCGCCACCTGCCAAAAGTTCCACAAATACATACATGTATGCACAAGTTAGGTAAAATGTAGTATATAAAGGATAAACAACAGCTTTTAGCAGACAACTTACGTACATTAAAAAAATGGCAAATCATAAAAACTTATACTAACTGCAAGTATTTTTTCCTATCAACATCATCGTTGTGATCAATCTTTCTAGATTGTGAAGCGGTTTCTCTTAAGCCTTTTTCGCTTTATTAATATTCATTTTGAATTTGTGGCAGTTTATGGTTTTAATGAAGGAATTTTATTTGAATTATCAAATGTTAACTCTTTAAACTTTTGCACATTTTTAAATACCATTTCGTTTTAGCGACTTGATATCGTATTGGAAGACATTTTTGGGAACTTAAAAAAAGTTAAAAATCTTGGTGTTATTACAATCTGGCGGTAAAGAGGTGCTACCAATATCTCTAGTTTACCGGGACTATAAACTGGTGGATCCAAATATATACTCGGCTTTTCCTTGAACTGATTTGATCCAACGGCAAACCGGAGAGACACTACAAAAAACGAAAGCTATTGTGACAAGGTTTCGGACTTTGTGTTGTCGAGGATATCGAAATGGTCGCTTTGATGGTATTGGTTTAAACTTAATTGGCAAGAAGAAAATTTTGATTCAAAGACAGGTACACGGTAAAGACTATAACTCTGAATAAGTTACTTTGAAAATGAGTTGGTATTGGAAGTGTTTCATGTAGAGTTATGAGGGCCTCGCTCACCGTATGAGTTAGTTTAATGATTTGTGTACTCGATTGAATGGTGATAGATTTAAGGTATCTTATACAAGTGATACCATTGATAGCTCGAGTACTTAAGCAAAATGCTTGTTAATGGACCGGCGGAACCATGTACAAAAATTTGGACATCAAGCCAAAAGATATATTTATATTTCCTATGATTTTCATTTCATATCCGATTCTATCTTACTATATTCATTAATATTGTAGAATTGGTTCAGATTCTTCCCAAGGTTAAGAATTTCTCCTGGTACTCCGTGTTTCTTCTGAGCAGATCTCCGCTCTCAATCTCGAACACTTTAATCGAGACACTAGTGAACGTTTATTCTTTAACGCCTTTATTCCCTTCGGCTTAGAAATTTTCTAAAAAGTTCCTTAAAATGAGTTCAAACATTTTCCAATAAGTATTACACTTAATCGATTTCGGTGGCGATAGTTGTAATTTAGTACGAGAGATTGATCTTCTAAAAATATCCTTACTTTCGTGTACTAGATCTTTTGAAATTACAAGCTCTCAAGTTGGATATCAATTGACTGATCTGGTTACTATTGTTTGAACTTTTTAATTTGTATCTTCTCAATTGCTGATTTGAAGAGTTAAATTTTTTATTTTAATTCCTCAATGTTATATTTCAGTATTCTTCGAGGGGTCTGTGGTAACAGCCCTTCTAAACGGCACCTTCACAATGTTGAAGATGACAGATTCAGAAGAAAAATTTTCACAAGGCTAGCCATGGAGATATGGTGAATATGTATTACAAGTTGAAGGTTCTTCTTTCCAAAATCCACATAAACAAACATCATCGAAAGTTACTTAATTTATTTTCAAAGCTCTGATAAACATATCTTCATAGATCTTGGCCTTACAGCTTACTTTATGTTTTCACATTTTTTTTTTCTTCAAAAATCTTCAATTTCAACATTGTCGGCAAAAGAACTAACAACATTGTACTGTAAATGTAAACAACAAATAACATGCAACAAACAATGATATTAACACACTACAACAACACCATCAGTAATACTAATAACTTACTACATACCAACACATATACATCTAAACATACATA
Source organism: Lucilia cuprina (assembly GCF_022045245.1). Lineage (NCBI taxonomy): Eukaryota > Metazoa > Arthropoda > Insecta > Diptera > Calliphoridae > Lucilia > Lucilia cuprina. Next base: position 38,184,440 of record NC_060953.1, on the reverse strand, counting down.
CAAACAAATACTTAATCACACACATACATATACAAATAAACTTAATGTTACGAGTATCTTTTATAAAAATCACACACGCAATTAACAATCGTTGAATTAAACAACAAAAACTACGCTGAGGACGATGACGACAACAACAATAACCAATCATGTTACAGCTGTTGTAGCTTGCTACTGCTGTATGCAACTGCATAGTAGATATTAGTTTTTAAATAACGAGGTCATGTTGAAAAGCATCTTTATTTGTTTGAAATCTTTTAACTTCTGGTTTTGGGAAAAAGAAGTGCTGACTAGTCCTTCCAAAGTGACTATCATTGTTTTATACTGTACTATAGCTGTCGATACAGATAATTAAACGCTTAAAATCTGAGAAGATACTTTTACGTTTCCCGAGTTTTAATATAAGCTAAACTTAATAAGTTGAGGTGCTTTAGATCAGATCTTGACTCAATTGCGAACAATTCGAACCTAGAATCGCTCTGAGTAAAGTGTTAGATAAATGCACCTGGGAATAATACAGTGGATGAAGTCGATATTACTCTCTTAAATCTTTAATAAAGAGGGAACTTCAAAGGTCTGGTCATTCCGATGTTCGACATCGATTATGGTACGAACACTTGACTTCCACCCTATTTCAATGAATGGTTTTCAAACTCTTCTAGTAAAGTTTTTATAATTATGTAGATTCTCATGACACCAGAGTGTAGCTTAGATTTACAATAATGTTATTCCATCGTAATTTGCTCTATACAATCAATACGAATCAGTGTTTTAGAGATGATGTTTGGGATGACATTCTAGAGTAAATTATTATGATATATCTTAAAGGGTTGCGGGTCACTGAAGCCACCCCAATCCGGAAACATTCTGTAACAGATTTTCTCAATTTCTGTAATTATTATGATAATAATAAGTTTGCTATTATCTGTGCTCAATAGAAGTTTTTATTGCGAAAGTCTGAAAGGAATTTTTCTCAATATTCAACACATTTCTCAATTTTTGTTTTACAAAAAAAATATTTTCACAATCACAAAGACTGAGATTATCAAATTTCAAAGAATCCACATATACAATCCAATATCCGAAAGATTGTAAGACATAAATGAATCGATTATATATTTAGAAATTATTTTTCAGTTTACCCTCGCAACATTATTGTCTCAATGGAGACAATAATGTTGTTGCTGCTATTATTGGTATTTATTTGTATGTGTGTACAGTTGTTGTTAATGATGTTAAAATGTTAATAATATTTATTGATGGCAAAATGCACAGTAGCCAAATAAGAAATAAATGGTAACTAACACGGCGACAATAATGATAATGACTGTAGAATAATAACAACAACAGCAGCGTAATAGTGGTAACTAAAACTAAATTTAAAAAAAAACAAATCATTACAACAACAAAGAAAAACAGAAGAAGTAGAAGAGCGAGTGAGAGAGTAAGAGAAAAAAAGGAAAAAAGAGCTTCTTTCTAGGCCTTGTTTATGATGCTTCGTCAACACTAATTGTAGTTCATGTTTGCAATGAGATGCCGCCAAAAGTTGCCGCCGCCATAGACGATGCGTGTTGATAATCTCTTGGTTTGTTTGTTATTTGGTTTAAGTATTTTTTAGAGAGAAAAAAACATCATTCCAAACACACTTACATACTATCGCATGAATATACTATAATATGTAGAGGTTGATAGAGTAAAAGAGATTTGAATAGGGAAATCGAAATTGTTGTGGAACTGATGTGATCAAGGACTGTGTAGATAGTCACCCAAAACTACACTGTAGCTACTAATATGGCAACATGTTCAGAGAAAACTCTGTTCATAACAGATATACCGTAATTTTAGTAAGAACAAAGTCTTCGTCTAATTTGATAGATTCGTACTTGGGTCTATCGCTTACGTCTCTAGGAGCTGTTTTTCCGACTCAAAAGAGGTCATGCCATCTCAAGGTTTTAAATGGAAGTGATTTTTGCATCTGGGAAGTTAAACAACGGGCCCACAATGATCATAGATGAGAAAGCTCAAGTACTTGAACAAAGTGCACTTTTACTCGACTTGAATTTCCACCTGCGTGCAAGAAGCACAAGGGGCGGTAGTGAGTCAGCACAGAAGATCAACCGGTGGTTGAGAAAGACCACTGTGAAATAGGCCAATATGGCAGGTGTTCACGAAAAGCACTTCAACATTCGTTTGTCACTCCGAATCCACAGTATGCCTGGCTTCTTTTGGAACAACGGAAAAGATTCCTTACTAGGATTACATTGAGCCTCTCGCTGGGAGAGATACACCTCTAGAGAGAGGTTTGCAGTAGTCGTTTTGCAGAGATAAACTGCGTTTCTTCTAAATGTGTTCAAAAGAGCTTGTTCCTCCTCCAATCGCTACCGTTTATGGCATGCATATAGATTGGTCCCATTTGTGGACGTTTTCTTGTTTTCCGTGACCTTAGCCCATTCTAGGGACGAGTCAATCGAGTTGATTTTTAGAGTTCGGGGGGTTCGCGGTTTAATCCGCAGTATCTGAAGCACGGGGGTTTGCCGTTTTCAACCACGCAGATGGGATGGCCTCTGTTGAGTCGGCAATAGTACCCAGAGACGTATCCGGTAGACCGAAAACCAATCCGTCAAATAAGCCTAGATTTTTTCTTACTCACAGGGACATACTGTGGTAATTCTTGTATGAACAGAGTTTACTATGAAAATACCTGACAAGGAAGGAAAATTAAATCATTATTCAACCCAGCACACTTTTCATTTATACGACACATTCATAAGAGAAAAACAAACGACACACTCATTTAGATATACGGTTGGAGTGAGGCCCGCATACCTTTACATTTATCTCGTATCATATACAATTGATACCAACTAATTTCAAACGCTTAGTCCCACAGTCATTCCACTGTGGGATACCTGTTGTCATTCGGCAACAGCACTGAACTTATCCCGAAATTTTTACTTTACCTTAAATTAGTCCTTTAACCGCAGTCCTATCCCGAAGGAACCTCAACCAGCTGACTAGCCAGGACATAGTCCTGCATGCAACTGGCGACCATGTGGTTCGCTAGACCCCATGTCAAATCATACCAAGGACAAGGAGTGAAGTGACATCACCAGTTTTTATTTCCTGCAGACTAGAGATACTGGTAACATCTCTATACATTGCAATACACCAAGATGGGATCTATCATCATGGAAACATGCCCCGGGGGGAGCAATCAGCGGACTATAACACGAAGTTTAGATAAATTGTTTTATATATGATTGCCACAAGTGTAATATATATGGAATGAGATTTGGTAGAAAGGGCTTTGCGGGTTTTTTATGCTCATCCAAATATCCAAGTTTGCTAGACCAGATGTTAAAAATATCTCTAGTCATTTCTGCCGTATCAGATAACCACCATGCAAAGCTCACCTACTATCGCCACACGCGAAGATATAGCTGTCAACTCCATGACCTAATGGCTCAAAGCATGACATTTAAAATGTAAAACTTTTACAAACTTGTATTTTAAAAATCTTGAAGCCATTATCTGGTCATACGTTACAAGATAAATTACCATTTTCCGTAGACTGCGGCAAAATTCTTATTCAAATTCTCGACAGTATAAAACTCAGGAGCAAATGAACAAACAACATTCATTGTTGACTACGACTACTTACTACGCATTCGTACAAATATTAAATAAAAGTGTGTGTGTGTGTACGTATGTTTACTACGATCATGTCTTGAGTTGTTTTTTAACTCTCATGCATAAATAAAAATTCATGAATAATGTGAACAGCATGTTAGAGTTTGGATTGTAGACGACTCTATGAGAATGACGACTATAACGATGTTGTCGGGATGATGTAGATGATGATCTTGCTCCCACGGGATATTTGCACAGGCGAATTGTTTGTCATTCGACTAGTTGTAGTTGTACGTTTATTTGTGCGGTTAGTGGCTGCTCATACATACATAATAATAATTGTCTTATGTTTACACAAATAGTTTCATAGATCATGGGTTATTTTCAATTTGAACATACATACATATATATCTAGAACTCTACTTTTCAGCAGTAGTTGTACCGCTATATGTATATATATTCATTCTTGTCGCTTTGCTATTTATCTTTTGCATAAATATTGACAAAATGTACAAATAACCATGAAAGCCACTGAGCCTTCACTGGTTAATAACAAAACCTTCAAGAAATCATCATCATCATCCTCAAGTTATCACAAGCATCATTATTAAGTCTCTAAAACCAATGGAGACACTCCACACAACTTACAAACACAAACATACATATACTAGAAATCGCTTGAGAATTCTTCAAGCTTTAACATTTTCCTACTCATTATTCTTTCTAATTGTGCGTCTAATCTGTACTTTGAAATTGAAGATTATACGTTTTTTTTTTCTTCTTTGTTTCTGTTTCTGCTGCTGTTGTTGTCGTGTTTTTTTTCTTTATTTTGTTGATCTTTGAAGTTGCCTGCCGGCCTTTAATGTTTACCGTCATTTATATGGAAGACGAAATAGTACAAATGTCGTTTATGAAATACCGCGTGCGGAAGCTGATTATTTAATGTTAGAATACAAAATATTATAGAATACGAGCATTTGAAAGATGTGAAATAAATTACATAATTTGAAATGTTGGCAAAATCTATACTTGTGTATATCCTTAATATTAAGAACTTACAAATTAATTTTAGAGAATAAAAATTATTCGGGATTTTATAACACAAGTAGACGATACCCTGTTGTTAGTGGATTTGTTTCCAAAATTTCCTTAAGAGTCTAGCCAAGTTTGCATACTCCTGCAGGAGTATGTTCAAACCAACTAAATTGGTAGGTTCTATACTAAGTTAATTAGCAGTAAAAAGGTTCGTAAAGCCCCAAATTAAAGTGTATATATTCAAGCTGTTTTAGATGATATTCACCTAAATGAGTTAGGAACCTTCTTACTCATTAAAGCTATTAAAAGTCCTTTACAAAAAGGATTCTCAGAGCACAGATTAATGATAGATATTTGCCTTAAAAGTATGATGACAGTACAATTTTTATCAATCTGAAATACACGAAGTCTCTTCATGCTCTACACCACTAAGCTGCCTTTCATCAACAAATACACTTGATATTTCAAGAATTTTTTTATTTATTTATTACAATCGAGCCTTTTAAGCTATATATAGTTATAAAAAGCTACAACAAATTTGAATTTGTCAATCCCAAAAAACTGTTCGTGATATTTTTTGGTGACTTGTTTATGAATGTCAAATTTATTTTACATTTAAATTTGACCTTCTGTAACCCCTATACGCACAAAACAAAACCTAAGGACTTTCTATATGGTTAAGCTACCACACAACTTATTTTGACGTATGTTTATCGATCATTTTTGTGATAAAAATGGAAAAAATGTTTTCGGAGTTATCGCAGGATATTATCCTTTTAAGCATGTAGACCAATTAAATTCTAAACAACAAAGTATTTTCTCAAAACAACGCTCTTAATCGAGAAAAATGCAAAAAAAAAAAGAAAACTTGGGACAAAGGACATAAGGGAACACTCAATGAATTTTTTGTTACTGGATTAAACATCCTCAAATTATCCTAGATAGATTAAGTTGGTTAGTATGAAAGGCAGATATGTTATTATCAAATCTTTTATATGGCCTTTATGAGGGCCTCAGGTAAGAATTGGACACACCACATTCGGTCTACCAGAATAGAACACTAGCTACTGAAGAATGCGGCCTATAAGTAAGTTTTCAGTCTTTAATTTATTTGTGATCGTAAAAGGCTTAAGTGATGATTGTGTCAGTAAGCACTTGATCAACTAACGACTTATTATGGGAAAATGGGACCGTGGTAGCTATTACTTAGATAGTTAGATAGATAGACTAACTACTTACTATATCTATGTATCTATCTTCCTATCTATCTGTCTATCTATCTATCTATCTATCTATCTATTTATCTATCTATCTATCTATCTATCTATCTATCTATTTATCTATCTATCTATCTATCTATCTATCTATCTATCTATCTATCTATCTATCTATCTATCTATCTATCTATCTATCCATCTATCTATCTATCTATCTATCTATCTATCTATCTATCTATCTATCTATCTATATTTAGTTAGTAGTTAGTTAATTAGTTAGTTAGCAAATCTGACAGCTATTGATGTATGATCAGATTTGATCTAACAAAGCGCATTGGAAAAAACGAAGCTATTCAGTAGAAATATGTTGTTTTAATAAAAAGAAATTAATTATTCTATGAAAACCATATTCCCACCAATCCTATGGATCATCTATATAAAATTCGGCAAATTTAAGTACTAACACAACAAAATACAATAATATTAAGCATTCCTATATCCCACGACGTTTCTACAATGACAGATGTTGTTTTTATTACCCCAAAACAGGATATTATCCTGTTAAGCATGTAGACCAATTAAATTATAAACAACAAAGTATTTTCTCAAAACAACGCTCTAAATCGAGAAAAATGCAAAAAAAAGGAAACTTTGGACAAAGGACATAAGGGAACACTCAATGAATTTTTTGTTACTGGATTAAACATCCTCAAATTATCCTAGATAGATTAAGTTGGTTAGTATGAAAGGCAGATATGTTATTATCAAATCTTCTATATGGCCTTTATGAGGGCCTCAGGTAAGAATTGGACACACCACATTCGGTCTACCAGAATAGAACACTAGCTACTGAAGAATGCGGCCTATAAGTAAGTTTTCAGTCTTTAATTTATTTGTGATCGTAAAAGGCTTAAGTGATGATTGTGTCAGTAAGCACTTGATCAACTAACGACTTATTATGGGAAAATTGGACCGTGAACCTATTACTTAGATAGTTAGATAGATAGATAGACTAACTACTTACTATATCTATGTATCTATCTTCCCATCTATCTATCTATCTATCTATCTATCTATCTATCTATCTATCTATCTATCTATATCTATTTATCTATCTATCTATCTATCTATCTATCTATCTATCTATCTATCTATCTATCTATCTATTTATCTATCTATCTATCTATCTATCTATCTATCTATCTATCTATATTTAGTTAGTAGATAGTTAATTAGTTAGTTAGCTATTGATGTATGATCAGATTTGATCTAAAAAAGCGCATTGGAAAAAACGAAGCTATTCAGTAGAAATATGTTGTTTTAATAAAAAGAAATTAATTATTCTATGAAAACCATATTCCCACCAATCCTATGGATCATCTATATAAAATTCGGCAAATTTAAGTACTAACACAACAAAATACAACAATATTAAGCATTCCTATATTCCACGACGTTTCTACAATGACAGATGTTGTTTTTATTACCCCAAAATCTATTTGTTGTTAATTTGTATATTTAAAAATATGCCTGTCCTCTTTCATTGTTATTAATCTAACTATTAAACTCATTTTATCAATTCTCTTCAAATCCCTTAAAATTTACGAGCAAAATCCTTTTTCATTGTTGGCCTAAAGCGGCATTTTCACTTTGAAATCACTTGTTAATAATGATCTTAAAATCATCATCTTATCAACATTTAACGATCTACTTTTATCGAAAGCCGAAAGAGCTTCTGGTTTTATGCGAACAATAACAACAACGATTATATTGCTAAAAAAAATATATATACATATATGTATATAAACTGAAAAAAAAGAATAAAAAAAAAGTACCGAAAAGAAAACAAATTACGATGTTTTCAGTGGCCATAATTTAGCAACACATTCAAAAGTTTCATTAACAACAACAATAAACAAAATATCAAGTTTGTGTCTTAAGTCTTTCGTTTTCTTTTAAGTATTTTATTTATGAAACAAAAGTTGCCAGCTTGAGCTGAGGGTATCTTAAAGTTTTCTTATTATTTCTTATGTTGTTGTTATTGTTCATTTAAAGCTAAATTTATTTTAATTACATTAACACTTTGGTGCGTTCTGCTTAAATTATATACTTAATATACAGTGTCTGTGTATGAGTGTTTAAATAACATAAATAAGGATTTTCAACAAAAGATTTATACGAAACGGTCACTTTTACTTTATAGAGGGGTTTAAGAAAAAAACATAGAATTTCCATAAACCTTTTATTTATAATCTTTTGAAGAAATCTTTAAACTAATGACAAACTGACAACATTTAATTCAAATGTTCTATAAACAAAATGGCAAAGTCAAAGCTTTTTGGTTTTTTTATATGGAAATCATTAAATAATGGGATTTTAAATTATAACTTAGATCAGCTACTGTTCTTTGGGCTATTTTTGCACATTAACTTTTGTTTTTGTTTCGGTTTTTTATGGAACAACATTTAATTAAGCTGAATTAATAAAATTCGTATCAATTTTTAATGTTTCTTTATTTCTAAATTGATTTTGTGTGTATTTTAGGAAACCTCATGAAAAGAAAAAATAACTTAATTTTTTTTTTTGTTATTTTTACGGGATTCATTTTAATGTTATTTTAGGATTTCTTTTTTTGTAATTTTGGCTTGATAACGACTATTCAATGGTTAATATTGGTCTATAAAGATTTTTATTGTTGCCATTAAAAACAGTTTTTGTGTTTAATGACGAACCATTGATTTTGATTTTATTTGAAAAAAGATAAGTTTACGATACGTTTTTTTCCCCCGATTTAGTAAATATTTTTTTAATACGTTATGAATTTATAGGCGGCATATATCAAACATTTATGGACTTGACATAAAGTTTGTTCGGTATTTTTTTTATTAAATGCTAGATTACAGATTTTTTTTGGAAATATTTAGATCTCAAGTAAATTCAAAAATATTTGTTTACTTAAAAAAACTTTTAGGCAAATCGAAGTTTAAGGTATGTAATAAGCTTTCCATGTAGCGAAAACACTTTCAGGCTCCTAAAACCCCAGAGCCAAATTTGAATTTCTATTAATGTTCTATAGAACTAGTTAATTTTGAAACTTTTCTAATAAAATATACAAATTTTAAAACTGTTCTATGAAAATTCAATATAAGGAAACTGTTCTATAGAAATACAAAATTTGGAAACTGTTCTAAAAAAATAGAAAATTTCAAAACTGTTCTATAGAAATACAAACCTTTGAATTTGTTCTATGAAAATAAAAATTTTCGAAACTGTTGTATAGAAATACAAAATTTCGAATCTGTTCTATAAAAATAAAAATTTTCGAAACTGTTCTATAGAAATACAAAATTTCGAAACTCTTCTATAGAAATACCAAATTTCAAAACTGTTCTATGAAAATATCTAATTTCGAAACTGTTCTAAAGAAATATCAAATTTCAAAACTGTTCTACAGAAATACCAAATTTCAAAACTGTTCTATGAAAATTCAAAATTTCGAAACTATTCTATAAAAATGAACAATTTTAAAACTGTTCTATGAAATTATCAAATTTCAAAAGTTTTGAAACTATTCTAAAAAAATACAAAATTTTGAAACTGTTCTATAAAGATACATAAAACTGTTTTATATGAAAATACTAAATTTCAAAACTGTTTTATAGAACTTGAAAAGAACTAGTTAATTTTGAAACTTTTCTAATAAAATATACAAATTTTAAAACTGTTCTATAAAAATTCAATATTAGGAAACTGTTCTATAGAAATACAAAATTTAGAAACTATTCTAAAAAAATAGATAAGTTTAAAACTGTTATACAAATTTCAAAACTGTTCTATGAAAATATCCAATTTCGAAACTGTTCTAAAGAAATATCAAATTTCAAAACTGTTCTATAGAAATACCAAATTTCAAAACTGTTCTATGAAAATACCAAATTTCGGAACTGTTCTATAGAAATACAAAATTTTGAAACTTTTCTATGATAATATCAAATTTCGAAACTGTTTCATAGAAATACAAAAATTTTGAAACTATTATAAAACAAATACAAAATTTTGAAACTGTTCTATAAAAAATCAAAATTTGGAAACTGTTATATGAAAATACAGAATTTCAAAACTGTTCTATAGAACTTGAAAATTTCAAAACTGTTCTACAAAAATACAAAGCTATGAAAATAAAATTTTTCTAAACTGTTCTATAGAAATACAAAATTTCGAAACTGTTCTATGAAAATATCCAATTTCAAAACTGTTTTAAAGATATATCAATATTTCGAAACTGTTCTATGAAAATAGAAGATTTCAAAACAGTTCTAATTGAAATGGAATATTTCAAAAATATTCAATAGAAAACAAAATTTCAAAACTGTTCTATAAAAATACAATATAACGAAATTGTTCTATAGAAATACAAAATTTGGAAACTCTTATATGAAAACACAGAATTTCAAAACTGTTCTATAGAACTTGAAAATTTAAAAACAAAATTTCAAAACTGACCAGAAATGGAAAATTTCGAAACTGTTCCATAGAAATACAAAATTTCGAAAATGTTTTAAAGAAATAGAAAAATCCAAAATTGTTCTATGAAAACACAAAATTTTGAAACTGTTCTATAAAAATAAAATTTTTTAAACTATTCTATTGAAATATAAGATTTCAAAACTATTATTTAGGAAAATTTCTATAAAAATACAATTTTTCGAAACTAATCTACAGAAATAAAAATTAGTTTTTAATAAAAATTTCAAAAAACTTTTTTATTAAAATTTCGAAAATTTCTCTTTCGAAATTTTTTTATTCTCTCTAAAAATAAAAAATTTCGAAAATTTCTTATAAAAAAAGAAAATTTTGAAATTTTTCTAAGAACAAATTTTTGCGAAATCTTGCAATTAAACTTAAACGTAATAATTGTGATAAAATTATAACTTATCATATGAGTCAAACTAAACTAAAATGAAATGCACAGTGCGAACGTACAACTGGACAAGAAAAAAATCAAATGTCAGTCAGTTGTTTTCAACTATCCATCCTTCCGAATGTCTGTCTTTCTTTCTTTTTATGCCTCATATTGCAAATACTCGTAAGTCACTCACTAACAGACTGACTTATAACACATATAGATTTGTAATAATATAGGCGGCTAATTTCTTTAATCTTTAAAATCTTGTGCATTTCTAACCATCTCTTTTTTTTCTTCATCCTCATCTTCTTAATTTTCATTTCTATTGCCACAGCAGCATAAAGACCTTATCTTGCCACAATTACGCTTCATTTTTTCTACTGCTATGTTTTACGAAATATTAAAGTTTAAATAAAAAAAACTTAAATCGTAGAAAATACAATTGCAATAGCCGCTAGAAATGATTTGTATGACTGTATGGCTGTCCGTCTATCCATCCATCTATTTGTTCATTCGCTTGTCTGTATGGGAAGGTATGATGGAATATTTGTTGTTGTTGCACTAAAACTAAAGCAAAGAAGAGAAAAAAAATGACAGTCAGACCGACCCAAGCAAAAGATGCATTCAAAGTCGAATTGTTAAGAAAAATGTAACTGTAACAGTAGAAATATTGCTATGCCACGAGCGATAATTATTGACGGTAAGTGGCGCAAAGGAATGTGTACATTTGCCGCATTGCTATGCAATTAATCCATTTGTGGCAAAATCAAAAAAAAACTCTTTACAAAAAGAAAATAAAAAAACTTCACTACAAATACAAGAATTCAACAAACAAATGACAGCTTGCGGCAGGCTGGTCGCATGAAGAAGATGCCACAAGTGTTTGGCGGCAGAGTTTTAAACTAGAGCAAGTAAACGGCTTTATCATTTTACTATTATTATGGTTTTCTTAAGCAATTTCTTGAAAGAGAAGTTAAACGAGATGTAAGGATTTTACTATATAAATCTCTGGCTGACTCTGTGTAGTTATGTTGAATTTGTTGCTTGCTGTTTAGATTACCTTGCAACATCTTGTATTATTAAAATTTTTAAGTTAAATTACAAAAACATTCTTGTGTAAATCAGACTAATTTTGTTTGAATACAATTTCATTAAATTCTTCTTTGTTTTTTGTATTTCACGAGAAGAATACTTGGCGAGAAAGGCAAAATATAGTAAAGAAATATAGTGAAAAAATCCGTTAAATTACAAAATGTTTTTTTAGAAATGTAGTGAAAACCATGTTAAAATATTCACATTTTAAGTTGGTAGCTTTACTTATTAGAAAGTATTATCTAACCCAATCTATTCCCAAATCAAATAATGTTATATCAACATCAAGTAATGTTATTGCATCAAATAGATACGATAGTTCGATTCTAGTTCAGTTCTAGTTCAGTTCTAGTTCTAGTTCTAGTTCAGTTCTAGTTCAGTTCTAGTTCAGTTCTAGTTCAGTTCTAGTTCAGTTCTAGTTCAGTTCTAGT